>NC_050450.1:49797064-50097064 GCF_903995425.1 Onychomys torridus
AGTTTATAGAAGCGCCTGGCTTCTAGGAGGCCAGGGAGACGAGAGGCATGAGGGTCACAGGCTAGGCTGCTAGGGCTACAGGAGTCTTAAGCCAGAAAGTGGGGCACCCACTGCAGGGCCTAGGAGGTGGGAGTCTGAAGAGCTTCTTTCAAGGAAAAAAAAGCTATCTCAGAGGGACAGGCCTCTGGTCATGCAGCAGCTGCAGAAAGGCAGGGGCAAACAGGTGGCCAGATGTCACCTGACTGGGTCTGATAGATAAGAACTTGAACTGCTACAGAGGCCAGAGGTTCTCTTCCTGCAGATGAGCTCATGGCGCCCCGGCTCCCAGGCATGTCCCAACAGGGGCTCTTCTCACAGAGCCTGGCTGCTTTGCATCACCCGGGACAACTGCTGGGAGAGCCCCTGCCCCAGGCTTGGAAGGAAGGCTGCAGTCAGCCCTAGTTAGTGGGAAGGGAGCAGGCACACCAGGAGACCACTCTCCCTTGCCCTGGTCAGTTCCCTCCCAGGCTCACAGTCAAGCACAGGGCAGAAGTGTCCTGCTGGAAGGGCTCACTTTGACTTTTTATGGCTGTACATTCGAGGGAGGGATCTGGTAGTGGTCTGGGGCACAGTGGGGAGTGCTCATTCTTTGGGCAGGGTGAGGGGGTGGTGAGTATTTGGAGAGTTGTACAGAGGACAGAGGTGAATGCTGGGATGAGTAAGGAAACGATAAGCCAGCCAGAGGAAACACCAGGTCCTCTGATGGCCCAGGGTATCATTGTGGTCCGGGTGTGGCCAATTTGAGGATTAGCTCTGGGATCCGGGCCGGGTAGCTGGAGCAAACCAGAAGTCTCAGGAAGATTTTTGGTGTAGTTGGGGAAGCAGAGCTGACCCCAGTTGAAAAGAATCGGCTCGGGAACGACAAGTGTACCCCAGATACTCTGGCCTCTGCCCTTCTTTCTCTGCTTAAACCTGAATGTGGTGAGGCAGACGACAATGCTGCAGAAGCCCCTCCCCGCCCCTCCCGTACCGGCCGACCAGCAGCAGCTCCCGCTCTCCGGCGCGGGGCCGAAAGCGCCTCCAGATGTCCATGGTGAAGAGTGTGCTGCTGCTGTTGAAGATGGAGGTCAGAGACGACAGGAGTGCGGCCATCATCACTGCTATCATCAGCCCTCGAAGACCTGAGGGCGCAACAGGGTCCCCCATTGTGACCCGCTCCCGCTGGGAAGGAGCAGAACTTAAAAGGCAGCCTGTGGCCGGGGCTGTGGAGTAATTACCCACATGGCAGGGCTGTTTTCCCGCCCTGGTGTCTACCTTCTGCAGAGCCTGAGCTGATAAAGCACTTTTCCTGCCCTGAGCCAACCTGCCTGAGAGTGAGGAGCCCAAGACAGCTTCAGGGGCAGAGGCAGAACGGTGGGGCAGGAGGGGGCAGGCGTGGGACCCTTTGCAGGGAGGTCACACCTGGGCAGACGGTGGCCTATTCTCTGGAATTCCCTGCCACATCACTTCCTGTACACAGCAAGTCCCAGCAAGCATGGTGGATTCGTTCTCGGCTCTGGTGGCGGTGAGGGCATGAGAAATCTACCCTATTTCCTGTGAGTACAAGGTCCCTAGCCAGGCAAGGCAGCATTTTGGAAGTTAGGGGCTCCAAAGGGCTGTGGTACTTCAGTCTGGGTACCTCCTGGGTGTTCCCTCTTTAGCAGACAGACTCCTTGCCTCTGCCTTCCACTCCTAGAAAGGGGTGTTGATACAGCCTGACCTCAATTCTGTAGTGTGACTCCCAAGCATCCCATGACCTGCTCTGTTTACTACTCAGGCTGACTAGGGTGGGGCCTAAAGGAAAGCCATGGTTGCCCTAAACATTTATCTCCTTTCCTTTGTGCTTGGAAAGTGGTTGACTCGGTACTTATTGTACCTATTTCTCAGACAGGGAGTTCAAGGCATGGAAAAGGCTAGAGGCCCAACAAGTCTACACTATGTCAGTGCTACTGAGTCCTTAGCTCAGTATGGAAGGGGGCATACCCTGAGCTGGGAGTTCACTGTGTGGTCAGGCCCTGTGCCAGGCAGTATCCCTGGGTCATTAGGCTTAATCCTGGCAACAACCCTCAGGTTGGGTAGACTCATTATGCCCAATTTACACACGAGGACATCAGGCTCCAAGCAGAGAAGTGGTGTGCTCGAAATAACTCCTCCGGCACGTAGCAGAGCCAAGGTCTATTCCCAGGTACGTGTACATCTAGGCTTGGCCCTATGGGAAGGAAGGAGGCAGGGGAGAGCCTCGGCTTCCAGATGAGTCAAGATTGCTGGGCTCAGGGAGATGGCTCTTCTTTTTGCTTAGGGTGGGACTTCCCCCAGCCCTGACCATTGCTTCTGCTTGTATACCTCCTTGGCTGGGGAACTCACCACCCAATTAGAATAGCAGGGCTAACACAAGGACCATGGGGAATGCCAAAACATGCACCATAGCTCTTCTTACTGACAACAGTATCTTTGTGGAGCTCATTTTTACAAATATGGGTGCTGAGAGTTCTGGACTCCTGATCTCAAAGGAGTAAGCAGTAGACTTCAGTTTGCATGTCATTCTGGGCCTCAGTTTCCCCGTATGAGAAGGTATTAATAAAAAGGTCAAGACAAGGCAGTAGGTAGCCTTTCTCCCATGGTAGTGATACCCATGGTCAAGTCTGTAGTAGTTGGCATGCCTGTGACCTTAGCAAGGCCACCTCACCTTCTAGGACTTTCTTTTCTTTTAAATTTATTTATTTATTTTAGGTGTATGTGTATTTGCTTGCATGAGTTTATGGTTATCACACATGTATGCAGGAGCCCACAGAGGCCAAGTACAGGGGTTCAGATCCACGCAACTGGAGTTACAAGTGAGCTGCCATATGGGTATTGGACACCAAACCCAGGTCCTCTGCTAGAGCATCAAGTACTCTTAACCACTGAGCCATCTCTCCAACCTCAAGTTCCCCATCTTTAAATGAAGATGAGCCCAGCTGAGCAGTCTGGAGAGAAAAAAGAAGTGACATGTGGGAAGCCTGGGTTTTTACTCATGGTCACTTCTGTCTGACCAATCGGATGGCACAGGGACCCATACAGGAGCCAAAGGTCCTCATTCACCAGGACCTTTCATCAGTATATGACATAGGGACTCACCTATGGGCATCAGCTCCATGACCAGCTTTGGGTAGGCAATGTTGGAGCAACCAATCTCGGCCCCACAGGCCCGCAGACACTCAGATGGTACCACACAGCCCACGTCATCTATGAGAAATAATACCTGTGCATCACACATACACATACGCCAGGCTAGCCTGAGCTGCTTGCTTGCTCCTCTGACTCCTTACCTCAGTTTCCCAGAGCTAGCCCTTGGGGCTCCGGCCCCAGTTATCTTCCCTGTGGCTGCCTCCACCAGGGGCAGCCTTCATCTGGTTGTTCCTGACTCCCAGCTCAAAGCCAGGGGTGACTGGTGGTGTGCCCTACCTGTAACCCAGTGCAGGTACCTGTTGCCTCTACACCACCCACCCATCACCAGTCTCAACCACCTTCCTTAAGGTGGGAGGCAGACACAGAAGGAAGGCCTGTTCCCCTCCTTCCTGCCCACTCAGCAGCATGGCACATGACATAGCCCGTTGGGTGGCTGGTCCCATAACGTCTGTCTAGCACCCCAGCACCCAGGACCATCTTACTCGCTTGTCCTTTTTTCCCCCACATACGGAGCACTTGGATGCCTCCATGTCTCCCGGAAGACCCAGGTCCTCCTCCCTCATGTGCTACTGTCCTACTGACACCCATGGCCAAGTTTGTTTATCTTCTGCGCCTCCTCTCCCGACTGCCCCTACCTGTCCACCTGCCTAGCGCTCCTGAGGCCCAGGATCAGTTCCTGCTGTGTGTTTACTATGCCACCTTCCTCGCCAGCACCCCAAGGGCAGACACCAGTTTGAATCACCTCCCAAGTTCCAGGCCTCGCCCAGCCCAGGGCTGGGCCCAGAGGAGACAGTCTGAACTTTTGCTGAATGAAGGAATGAGTAAGTGAGAGGAGGGAGGAGGGAGGAGGGAGGAGGGAGCAAGGGCTGAGGAAGAGAAGGAAGAAAAGTTCCCAGGAAGAGCCCCATTCAGTTCAGGTACTTTCTCCCACTGCCTAATGGGGTGGGGGGGGGAGTGGCCGGGGAGGGGGCGGTTATACTCCTGAGGAAGACGTCATTGCTGAGACACACAGACCCAGAACAGAGCCTGGGACTCTGTGGCAGGCTCCTGAGACCTCATGGGCCAGAATCTTAAAGACATAGATTTGCATCCTAGGCCCAGCCCTGCCAGTTCTGCCACTGGAGACTCAACTCTCTTGGGAGGAAGGGACAGCACCCCAGCATAATGACTCTTAAAGCCAGGTGAAGGGATCCCCCAAGTTCACTGTGCCTGACCCAGACTCCTCACATGAGTTCTGCCCTGGACACCTGCCCTGGACAGGCTGCCAGGTGTCATCCCTGTGCCTGGGACCACCTCTCTCTACCCCACATCCTCCTTCCCCATGGCCAGTGCCAAGCCAACTTGGTTCCTAGTGACAGGATGTCACCTCCTCACTGCCCCTTCTATCTACCAGTCTGCCCTGGCCTGTCCTGCTCACCATCCTGGGAGGTGCCCCATATTTCACAGAGGGTCAGACTGTACCAAGCCCTGACCCTTTGCCCACCTTCATTCTCTGCCCCCACAGCAGGCAGGCAGCACCCAGGTTTTCACGGGCATCTTTGAGCCTCTGCACCTGCTGTTCCTTTTCTTTGGAACACCCCTTCCCCTCATTACCCCAAGGAATTTAAACCCATTCCTCTGATCTTAGGACAACCTCTGTCAGCCCTGCTCCCCATCACTATGGGGTCCCTGGGAGAATCCTGGGTTTCAGTCCTGCCTAGCATAGCCAACATACGGCAAATACCGCCCATGTTTGTTGACCAACTGAATGACCCTCTCCTAAGGGAGCTACCAGGTGCACTGCCTTAAAGGACAGTTCAAGTCCTCACTACATTCCATCCTGCACATCCCAGCCCACCTCTGGGAGCCCGCTCAGATGCCGTTTGGCTAGTAGGTACTGAAAACAGGCACTTCAGCCCCAGTTGGAAACCGGTTTCTCCAGACCCTTGCTGTATGATGTAGAGTGATCTTTTAATGTCTCCAAGGCTGTTTCCTCCTGTATAGGAAAAAAAAAACTTAACCACAACTCAACCATCAAACCTTATGGAAACTTAGCTCAAAACTGATCACAGGCCGGGCGGTGGTGGCGAACACCTTTAATCCCAGGACTTGGGAGGCAGAGCCGGGTAGATCTCTGTGAGTTCCAGGTCAGCCTGGTCTACAGAGTGAGATCCAGGACAGCCAAGGCTACACAAAGAAACCCTGTCTCAAAGAAAGAGAGAGAGAGAGAGAGAGAGAGAGAGAGAGAGAGAGAGAGGAAGGAAGGAAGGGAGAGAGAGAGAGAGAGGGAGGGAGGGAGGAAGGAAGGAAGGAAGGAAGGAAGGAAGAGACTACTGAGGTGTAGAGTACTTGCATGAATGGCTAGGCTCCATTGCTGGCAATGCAAGATAAATAAATAATAACCACAACAAAATACTATACAGTTATGCGAATGGATGAGAATGTGTTGGCCAGATGACATTCACACTGGCTAGAAGATGGCCCAGAGCTCTAGGCTGCACTCTGGAAGTTTGCTAATGACATTGTCATTTTTATCAGGAGATAGAAAATGGCAACCAGGGTTAGGGTGGGAACCTGGATGCTAGTTCTAATGAGTAAGGTCTCTACAGTTCTGCTATTCCAGGCTGGCCTCAAGCCTGTAATCCTGCAATCCTGCTGCCCTAGCATCCCAAGTCCTGGGGTTACAAGTGTGCACTGCCTTGCACATCTTGATGGTATTGGTTATTACACAAATCTATACATATGTCAAGGGTGTACATACACACACACACACACACACACACACACACACACACATGCACACACTCAGGTACTAGTGATATCTGATGCAGCTCTGTGGATGGCACCAAGTCTTTTCTGGCCAAGACAGTTATGTCATAATATACCACTGGGGGAAGTGACCAAAGGTATCAAAGCCTCCCTGTTCACTTTTTACAACTTCTTGTGACTTGACCAAGAGTGAGGCAGATAAAGAGCCTTCCAGTCTGAGGGCCAGGCTCCTCAGTGAAGCCAGGAACTCCATAGTGGTAGGAACATGAGCACAAACTGAGGACCAGTTCAGTTTTGCAGGGAGGCCAAGACTCACACCACTGCCTCTCTCTGCTCCTTGGGAATAGGAGATGAGGTGATTCAGGTACCCTAGAGGGGAAAGCATGCAAGCAGGTGTGGAAACCCAATATTCACATGGGGTAAGGCCTGTTGTGGATGAGGGCCCAAAGGTTAGGGGTGCAGGGCTTGGACCTGGGGGGTCAATGATGAGACCCCTCAGACTTAACTAGACTTGGGAGGCAGCAGATGCAGGGCAAGGAGGTCTCACAGGATAACAGACAGTGGTGATGTGTCTGGAGGGGTACAAGGATGCCATGAGACAGTCCTCAGTTGGACAAGGCCAGAGTCCACTGGGACTCAAACCAGCTCTATCCTGGCCCAGAGCTGGTGGGTGGGTTGCAAAGACAGAGCAGGATTGCCTTGGTGCCCTGGAGCTAAAAGCTTCAGGGAAGGAGCCATTTATCTGCAAGGCTTACTGGGTTTTGCCAACTTGCACCTGACACCCTGCCCTCAGATGTGGACCCAACGTTCTCCATTGCTGGGGGACACCTAGCCAAGAGCTGGGTCTGAGCATAGCCGGGTCCTCTCCACCCTTCCCTGCCACAGGGCTTAGGCACGAGGTGTGCACCAGGTCATGACAGGTGGGAATCTCAGCAGGGCTGAGGACTAATATATACCTGCTCTGCACACATCAAGAGTGTGGAAGCAGCTGGAGGGGGAGAGGAGCCTCAGTCCATGACCCAACCCTCTCTCTACAACTGGACAGCTGAGCATCCCAGCAGGGGGAAGACAGAACTGGGCTAGGGTTGGACCAGGATCGCCAGCAGAACTGGGGGCGGTGGAAGGCTTCTGTGCGGCCCGAGGCAGCAAACCGTCCAGGCTTGCTCTGTCGGAGGGAGATGAATCAGCTTCCGGCCCCGCCCCCGGGGCCGCACGTGACCCCAGGTGAGGGCGGAGGGGATGGGCGGGACCGCCCTTAGTCACCGGCAGTCCAGCCCGCTGCCACCACCACCACCACCACCAGCGCCTGTGGTTCCTCGGGTCGCCCCCTCTGCACGGCGCCACCTGCCCGGTAAGCGACTCCCTCCTCCAGGCAGGCCTCTGGGTTTGCGATCCGTCTTTCCCGAAGCCCGACTCGGGCTTGCGCCGTTGCTTTTACTCCAAACTGGGGCGGGGTTCCCTGGTAGACCCCAGCTTATTCCCAGGGCTCCGCGAACCTCAGGCGGATTCCAAGACGCATAGGAGAACCGCGGCCCTGGACGGTCGGGCTCCTTCTCCAGCCCCGCCCACCCCGCCTCACGCCCCGCCCACCCCGCCTCACGCCCCGCCCACGCCCGTCCTCTGACCCGGTCCGTGGTCTTCTGCTGGTTCCTTCAGGTGCGGGTCGCAGAGGCGCCGAGGCCGTGAAGCACGAGAGCGCGGTGCCCGTCGGGCCGCGTTCCCACAGCGAGGGCCGCCATGGCCTTCTCCCAGGTGCAGTGTCTGGACGACAACCACGTGAACTGGCGTTCCAGCGAGTCGAAGCCCGAGTTCTTCTACAGCGAGGAGCAGCGGCTGGCCCTGGAGGCCCTGGTGGCCCGGGGCCGCGACGCCTTCTACGAGGTGCTGAAGCGCGAGAACATCCGCGACTTCCTGTCGGAGCTGGAGCTCGCGCGCATCGTGGAGACCATCGAGGTCTACGACCCGGGCTCCGAGGACCCGCGGGGCTCGGGCCGCCGCCCCGAGCTCCAGGACAACCGAGCAGGCGCGGATGCCAGCGAGGATGCCAGCGCGGCCGGAGGGCCCCCAGCCACGGCCGAGCCGCTGCCCTCGCTGGAGTACTGGCCCCAGAAGTCGGACCGCTCCATCCCGCAGCTGGACCTGGGCTGGCCTGATACCATCGCCTACAGAGGTGTGACCCGGGCCAGCGTCTACATGCAGCCGCCCATCGACGGACAGCCGCACATCAAGGAAGTGGTGCGCAAGATGGTCAGCCAGGCGCAGAAGGTGAGGCGCCAAGGCGGGGGGACCCCAGACGGCTCTGGGACCACTGAGCGGCCTCTTGGTTGCCTCCTTCTGCGGGCAGCAGCAGCCGAATGCTCACCTCCTCTAGCAGGTGGCCCTGGGCTGCCAGGCTCCAAGGGCTTCCGGGTCCTACTGGAACGTGTTTCTGAGCTCCTCGAATGCAATGCACGAGTCGGGTGGGAGGAATCTGGGCTTTCCCTCTCGCCCCCTCTCCCTTGCCTTGCCACAGATCCTCTCTAGTAGATAGAAGCCTGCACGCGTACATGAGCTTGCTGGAAGGGGTCTGGGGGAGAGGCAGGGAGGCTGGTCTGGGGCCCTGAGAAAACCTGCCTGCTTCCTAACTGCTGAGTGGCAGCTTCACGGAGCCCCTTTTCTGAGTGCTGCTGTCCAGGCCAGAGTGTCTGAATGAACAACAGGGTGCCACCTGTTGAAGGTTCTCACCAGTGGAAGAGGTGACGGTGTCTGCTTGGGTTGTGGTTTGCTTTAGGAGGCTTCGCAGGCCTTGTCTGGATCCCCTGGGCTGCCCAGTGCACTGGCTATGGGTGACTGCTCCATACTGACACACTGACACACATCTTGAGAAGCAGTGTACACTGCTTGTACACACAGCCAAACCATAACTGGGTGGCCATGGCTGTGAGAGGAGGCGTGCCTGATTTGACAGGCAAGGTAATTCAGCAAACTGTTCTATCTGGAGCAGGTCTGGCGGTAGGGAGAGTGTTCCTAGCTGGCTCTGACCCCCTTCACCGGTCAGGTCCAGAGTGGGGCAGTCAGTTTACAAGGCCAGATGTTCACCCTGGGGACTGCCCTGCTGGCAGGGCTTGGGGAGCTCTTGGGCAGAGAGACCAGAAGTGGGTCAGCAGCTGAGAAGGTGGCCTGGCTGGTTTCCAGCAGGGTGGAGGCTCTGTCCACTGGGCCATTAGCTGAGGGTTTCTTCCTTTCTTCCTTCCTTCCTTCCTTCCTTCCTTCCTTCCTTCCTTCCCTCCTTTCTTTCTTTCTTTTTTAGCTGAGGATCGAACCCAGGGCCTTGCACTTGCTAGGCAAGTGCTCTACCACTGAGCTAAATCCCCAACCCTAGCTGAGGGTTTCTAGTCTGTAGGGACAAGCTGCATCTCTGGCCATTGTGATGATGGAGTATTGGGTAGCAGGAATGAGGAAGGACTGAATAATCCTCCAGACACCTGACAATAGTTGGGAATCTGTTGCCCCTAAAAGGGCCTGGGGTGACTCCTGCTTGTGGCAAAGCCCAGTCCCTTGAGAGGAGGGATAAAGACTCTTAATGGGCCTGACCTGCTGTGCCCAGTGCTCTCACAGCAGGCAGGAGGCAGCTGCCCCTTCCCAACTTGGCCTGGGAACAGCCACAGGCTCTAATCTTGTACAGACAGAATGACATAGGGCCAGCCAGTGATAGGGACAGATACGGGTGCCTGGGGCCAAATTGTACCCTCAGGGCTTCCTGTCCACATCTTTGTGACCACAGCTGAGATGTACCCACTCTCTGCAGACCTATAGCTTCATATTTGTTCAGTCCCACTTCTCCAAGGTTATTGATGGCACCTGTCGAGGGTGACAGCCGGGAAGACATTGATCTTAGTGTGACATGAGAGTGGGTGACTTCCTACTGCCTATCATAGAGAGGCATTGTCTGCCCTCTGCTTCCTACACTTAGAGCCTGTTCTCCATGGCAGGGAGTCCCTGAGGGTCCTCAGAGTTGACCGAGGCTTACCCATCTTACAGAGATCAAGGATTTGTTCATAGCCCCACAGTGCTGTTGTGAGCCAGGCCCCTCCCATGTGGACCTGTGTGAGTCCCTCTTCCCCATCTATGTCCAGTGGCCCACACAATACGTGGGAAGACTGTAATAATAGCTTCAGTGGAGTGCAGGTACTTTGTAATCTCAGGTAGTGTTATCTGCCTCTTTTTTTTTTTTCACACGTAGAAACTGAGGCCAGACTGTTCAGTCGTCCCTGCCCAACATCACTTAGGCCTGTTGTACTCCAGGACCTCCCCTGGCGTGGTACCTGGTGGCAGAGCAGTGACTAGCAGGGAGAGGCAGCTGACCTAGGCAGCCTGAGTCTCTTACCCCCTTCCTGCTGCCTCCCAGCCTCCAGGGGCAGGCCCAGACGCCAGTGGATGCTGACAGAGCGCTTTGCCCATCCTCTCCTCCCTGTAGGGCTCCTCTGTCTTACCTCTCCCCCTGAGTCACCTCTCACCCTTCTCACCCCCCCCCTTTTCACCCTCTGCCAGTACGAGGGGAACCCCAGCCTCCTAGGGGTGGAATGGGGCTTTTGCTGACTAGCCCTTTTCCATGGGGGCTTCTGCAGCATGGCTGCTGGCACTGAGTCACCCTGCCAGTAGTCAGCACAACTGACAGACCCTGGGGCAAGGAAATGACACAGCACACACTCAGCTCACACCACCTCCGCCACCCCTAGTGGCCATGTCCCTGTCAAGATTACTCTCCTGCGTCCTCCCTTCCCTGAAGACCGAAATGGTCTGACTAGGAAAGGAGCCTGTGCTGCCTCCCTGTGAGACTGGACCAGCCCTGGCTCCTCCCTAGGCCTTGGCCATTCTGTCTGTGAAGTGGGCACAGGCATTGAAGACTGTGGAGGGTCCCTTTGGTCCTGTCACCTGCTGCCCAGGATCCTAGACTCATCTGGAACAGGGAACAGTGGAGTCCCACATCATACTTTTTCGGTTGTATGGCTCTGAGCTACTCGCTTACGCTCTGCACTGCTGTCCAGTCTCAGTGAGCTCCCCTCTGAGGCAGCCCCTGCCTGCCCTCCCCCACCCCTCTCCCAGCCTTAGGGAGGAACCTCCCCTGGGCTCCAGCCGCATACCAGAGGCCTGTAGCATCACGCCTGGGAGGGATGAGAGCAAGTGTGACCTCCAGAGGGTGAGGCTGGGTGGAGTGGGGCCTCAGTCAGAGGATCTTCAGCAGATCCTAGTGCCCCCCACAACAAGGACTAACCCCTAGGTCCCCTTACCAGCCCCAGTCATACCTCCCCCAAGTTACTGTGGAGGACACGGAAGGAAGGCGAGGTGTCAGGCGCCAGCCTTCAGCTAGGCCCAGATTTATGTCTTCCAGCCAGGGCTTAGGAATGGAGACCCAGAGAAGTTGTGTTTCTTGCCCAGGGCCACACAGCAGGAAGAAAGTGGAGCCGAGTTTCATGACGCTCGATTGATCCCACATCTTTCCTGTCAGATCTCTGCCTTCACACTCTGGAGTCCTGGCCTGCCACTTGGCTCCAGGAGAATAAAGGCAGCTTAATGAGGCATTTATTAAATACCAACTATATGCCAAGTGCTGAACAAGGCGCTTTACCTGCTCTGTGTAATCCTTGCTACAGCTCCATAAAGTAGGTGTTGCCTCCATTGTCCACAGAAAGAACCCAAGGTTTGGTGAGGCTCAGAGAGGACGAGCAACTTGCCCACAGCCTCAGAACTGAGAACTGGCGGCTCTGTGCAACCACATCCCATAATGGGCCCATTAGTTCTTGTTCCCTGCCTGCTTGGCCCAGGGCAGTGAAAGTGTTCACAGGCTCCTGGGCCCCTAGACACTGGGCTGCCAGAGGTGGAGGAAAGCTGACCATGTTGGGCCTGAAATGGGGAGCCACAGCTATGTCCAATCCCCCTGGGAGCCATATCCCTGTGCACCACAGGCTAGCCACACACTACATCGTGAAGGTTCAGTCAACACTGGCCTGCATGCTTTCCACAGTACTGTAAGAGCATGTGTGCCATCCATCTAGTGCTGTTGTCGCTGTCCACGTCTGTGAGCAGCACACTGACATCTGCAGACAACATCTAACAGTGTATGCCTCAGGATGTGTCCTATTTATTCCGTGGCACATGACTGCATCAAAATAGCCCTCAACACAGAGGCTTCTGTGGGCCAGGAGCTGCCTTCTGCCTGCTCTGGCAGCTCCCGCCTTGGGCCAGGCCGCACCTGTTGGGGTGAGAGCCATCAGATAGCATAATCCCAGGTGTTGGCTCCAGACTTCTCCAAGGCTCCCCACCCCATGGCAAGAACCTGCATCTTAATGGAGAACCGAGATGTGCTCAGCCTGGAAGGAGCCCTTCTGCTATTCCAGGATGGGAGCCTGCCACCTGCTTCTATCACAGATGAGACCAAAGCATAGAATGGGACTTTGGGTCTTTGGTATGGCTGGGCCTGGACTGGGTTCCATGGAGCTCTTGGTTATGGTAGTTTGAAAGGTCACCTTGAAACTGAATGTCACCCTATGGGCTGAGAGAGGCCCTAGATTGCCTGCCACTTGGCCACTACTAGGGTTCACAGCTGACCCCAACTGGACAGGCCCCCAGACAGGCTGGTACCTTCCAGGGTACATTCCATGTGGGGTGTGGGGAGGACTGACTTCAGTGTCAGGGAGGCTCAGGTCCAAACCCCATCCTGTCTTGTCTCTGGCAACTCCTGAGAGTTCCTCACTTCTGTACTGGGCTGACCTCAGTAAGACTGACAGCTGCTTGTCAAAGTCCAGGAGAGATTTAAATGACCATAAGAGAGCATGGGTTGTGCCTCAGTGTGTTATGTGGTCCCAAGCTTTGTCCAGTGAATGCCAGGTCTCTTCCTTCACTCCCCCCATCTTCATAGTCACCAAGAGCCACATGGCAGGTCCTATCAGTGTCACCTCCGTGGCTTTACAACCTTGTTCCCAGCTTCACTGAGCCCCAGGGAGGGAGAGAAGGCTGGTCTTCCTGGGGCGCAGGGAGTCTCAGCACAGCCTGTGTCTGTGACTTGCTGCTGGCCGCAGCCTTCCTCGAATTGGCTTTAATGAGGCTTCCTTCTAACAGGTGGCCTGTTCCCAAGCAGCAGCTGGGTTTCAGAGGAGAGTGGGGTGCGTCGAGGTCCATCCTATCTTCACAGCACTGTAGCAAGCAGAGAAACTGAGAGTTGAGTGGTAATGTGAGGCAGGGCAGGGCAGGGCTGGGCAGGCTGAGGCAGGTCCGTTTCAGGTAAGGTGGGCTCTGGGAGATGGCGGCACGGAGTCGGAGCTAGGAATGATACATGATCCTGACCTGGGGGGAGTGTGCAGCCCTGGGCTGTGACTATGTCTGGGGAAGTGCAACACTGTGGTTCCCTACATGTTGGTGGCCTGTTCTTCCTGTGGCTTGGATCAGACCTCTCCACTCCAAGAAGAAGTAAGAGTTCCGGCCTACTACTAGAACACAAGATAGGGCAGGGAAGTCATTCTCCTGTCTCCACTCTGGGCCTTGACCGAGACAGGGAAACATCTGGGCCCCACCATGGAGTTGGCTGCAGTCCTCAGCCTGTTTCTTCATCTACACAAGGGGGTGATTGCTACAGTGCACATCTGCCAGGAAAGAACTCCTGCAGCGTTGTGTGTCAGCTTTCACGTTGTCCTCGGTTCTGAAAGTTATTTTCCCCGGCCGTCTACTTCTCGTTGGTCAGTTTGTTTTCATGTAGTGCTTGTCTCTTCTCTCGCTGACTCTGGTGCGACGTCGGCTTGGCCCCGTTCCCCCACATGCACTGGTCTGTTTTCCTTCTGGCTTTTCTTCAGATTCCGTTGTGCTGATTTCGAGTGATTCGGTTCTGTGTGCTTTAGCAGTTTCCTCCGGTCCCTTCTGTGTGTGTCATTGAGTCTGTGGACTTCATTCTTATCAAGTGGAGAAGTAAAGTTGAGTGGTTGTTTAGTCACGTGTGTTTCTGATCTCTGGCGTGCTCCACCCCCTGCGGTGCGTGGAGGGCCTCCCCCTCATCTGTTAGACATCTTGAAGCTAACTAACCACCTAACCACGGAGGCTGATGGCATGCTGTGTCTTCAGTCTCTCTTCGTGTGACATTTGGACACTGGGTGCTGCTCTGTCTCCAACTTCATTATTCTTCCATGATACCTAACCTACTATTAATGCCACCCAGTATATATTTTCATTTCGTGTTAGATTTTTTTTTTTATTCTTCCATACCTTTACTTCTTTATTTTGGCAGGGTCTCTCTACACAGTCCTGGCTGGCCTGGAACTCACTCTGTAGACCAGGCTGTCCTCAAACTTTACAGAGGTCCACCTGCCTCTGCCGCCCGAGTGCTGGGATTAAAGGTGTGTGCTGCCTCACCCTGCCCCTTCAGAGAGTCTTATTTTCCCATTTCTTTGTCTGTATAGTAATTCTCTAGTGAGTATCAGAAACCATGGATTTCCTGTTGTAGACTCTGGTGCGCATTTCTTAAAATTCTTTAGAGCTTTGTTGTAGAACGCAGTGAAGTTTCTCAGAAACAAACACTTTTTGGGGGTGGGGTGTAGGCTGTGGATGGAACCCAGGTCCTCAGCATGACAGACAAGCCTCTGTCACTGCTGTACCAGGCACCAGCTGAACGATGGAAGTCTTGCTCCGAAACCTTGTTAGGAAGGCACAGAATAGACCTGAGGATAGGAGCAGGCCCACTGGCCCACTGGCCCACTGGCCACACCAAACCCCCTGACAGCTTTACCACTTCTGGAATACAGATGCGAGCACTTGGGGTAGGGAACCGAGCTGTTTACATGTGGCTCCTTGCAGAGGTTTGCCTATACTTGGTCCGAGACTTCCTGCTTGCTACCTAGGCAGCATCCTTTTGCTGATTGTCCACAGGCCCCGGGTGTCAGGATGGCTTCTACCCTAGCTAGGGAGACATGAGCCTCCTGTGGTCCTATATGAGGACCATCTATTGCTTTAGTGGCCCCTTTGGGACTTCTTCCAGCCTTGGATGTTTCCTTCTGTGAGTGAGCTGCCCTGCTGCCAGCTGAATGCTTGAGAGGCCCTGAGCAGCTCTCCAGAGATGAGCAGAATGGGCAAGTAGCCTTGGAGGACTGCCTGTGTCGAATGTTCAAGACAGGAGGTTTTGGGGAGAGGAACCAGTGAGGTCAGGATTCTCAGGAGAGGTGTGTCAGAAGCTGGGCCAGTACCCCAGTAGTTTTCAGTTATGTTCAGACCAGCCGGCTGCCTCACCTGCCCTTCCTCTCTGGTGCTTGTGGGGAAACCTGTCCATCCACTGTCCCATGAGGACGCTTTGCTCTACTGGGTGAGATTTAGAGACACGAGGGGCCTGGAAGAAGCTGCTGAGGATGCTGGGAGTTCTGGGCTGGTGTCAGCGCCTGGCAGGGCTGGGGTCTATGAGACTCTTAGAAGAGCAGCAACCAACTAACTGTCCTTTCACAGACCCTGTTGACGTGACAGGATGCTCCAGCCAGCCCATACGGACTCCACTGGGCTGTGAGCAGGGCTCTCAGGTGCATAAAGGCAGGTGCTTCAGAAAGGACAGACTTTGGTAGCTTGTCCACCATCCCATTTCATAGATGTGGAAACTGAGGGACCTAAGGCAGGAAGTGGCTAGTACCAGGCCTTGAATGCTGCAGGAGCTCTGGGGCCACCCTGCCTGTCTCACTGACAGATGAGAACTCCCCGAGAACTGCCCAGTGAGGACACCCCTTGACAAGATGAGCTAGGCCATCCACACAGGTGGTCTTGAGGCACAGTGCTTTTAGTATCCTCTCCTGTGAATGGGAGGGAAAGTTGCTGGTTGCAGCGTTTGTGAGGATCCTAGAGGTAATGGTCTCTGTGTCAGGAGCTGTGAACCCTAGACATCCCAAGCTGGGAGGAGGTACAAGACAGGGGCAGACTTGTGTCAGCCTCTCTCACTGACCACCTCCACAGTCCCATCTACAAAGCCAATATATCCTAACATGTCCCAAGAGCTCTCAGGGAACTTCTGTGGCCTGACCATGGACAGACTAAGATGTGGGGTTTCTGGACAGTAGCAAGAAGCCTTCTCCTAGCATTACCTCACATACCAGAGCACTGTGAGCACCTCCATTTCCAACATCACCTCAGATCCCCGGAGCACCAGGCAGCCTTCCCCTCCAGCATCACCTCAGATCCCAGGAGCACCAGGCAGCCCTCCCCTCCAGCATCAACTCAGATCCCGGGAGCACCAGGCAGTCCTCAGATCCCAGGAGCACCAGGCAGCCCTCAGATCCCAGGAGCACCAGGCAGCCCTCCCCTCCAGCATCACCTCAGATCCCGGGAGCACCAGGCAGCCCTCAGATCCCAGGAGCACCAGGCAGTCCTCAGATCCCAGGAGCACCAGGCAGTCCTCACATCCCAGGAGCACCAGGCAGCCCTCCCCTCCAGCATCACCTCAGATCCCGGGAGCACCAGGCAGCCCTCAGATCCCGGGAGCACCAGGCAGCCCTCAGATCCCGGGAGCACCAGGCAGCCCTCCCCTCCAGCATCACCTCAGATCCCAGGAACACCAGGCAGCCCTCAGATCCAGGGAGCACCAGGCAGCCCTCAGATCCAGGGAACACCAGGCAGTCCTCAGATCCCGGGAGCACCAGGCAGTCCTCAGATCCCGGGAGCACCAGGCAGCCCTCAGATCCAGGGAGCACCAGGCAGCCCTCAGATCCCGGTATTAGCTGTTCAGTATTCCTTTCACCATCCTAGGGATAGAATCCAACACCTAAAGAGAGCCAGCCAGCCATGGGACCCTGTCAGGGATCCACCTTGAGACATAGGTCCCAACAAGTCCATCTTGGCAGCCTGTGATCCCTGGATCAAGTCCCCTGTCCTGCTGGGGCACATCTCAATCTGTGATGGTACCCACAGCTTGGAACCAGCCGTGACGGATCTAGGGTGCAGTGGACTGGAGAGCCTCCAGGGAGCATTGTGCCAGCCGGGCCAGACCTCTTTCCAGGGCAGTACATGAAGCTGTTTTGCCGGCTCAGGAGTGGTCTAACCAAGGGAACATCACGGGTAGAGAGGCTTACAGCCTGTGGGGTCTCAGGCAAGGGGATCCCTGCAGCAGCCCCTACACACACACACACACACACACACTCACATGCACGCACGCACGTGCACACACACTGCCGCACAGAGTCCGTCAGTCTGCCAAGGTCATTGGGAGCCCACCTGCTGGCAGGCTTCCCTAGCAGCCTCTGGCATCTGCCAAGCACATGCTGGGTAGGAGGCTCTCAGCTCCTCTCCCACTCCGCAGTGGAAAACGCTTCCTCATCTAGTGCTGGCACTGTCCTCCAGTTTACCCCTGCCAGTGTCAGCCCTGAGCCCACTCTACCACCAGACGACCCCTAAGAGATGGTGAGTGGCTCTCCTCTGAAGACTCAGGGGTCCCTAGGGCTCAGCCTCCTTTCCCCCTGCTTTCTGAGCCCATTAGCACTCTCAGGCCCTGGAGGCCACAGGGTCAAAGGAGGGCCAGACAACAGCCCTGCACAGCTGGGAGTGGGCAGTATTTACTCTGCTCCAACTTGCCCCGTGACTTCACCAGCCTCAGTTTGCTCAACTCTGTGCTGGTATCTCACCTTGCTGTTCCTGAGAGGTGGGAGTGGGGCTGTCACAGGCAAGGCTGCCTGGGGAGAAGGCAGTATGTGGGCATCCCTGAGAAGCCCCCTTGGATTGGGGTCTGAGTGTGGTTGCTTCTCATGAATGGAGCCCGTTTTGCTGATGAGAAAACAAGAGCCCAGAGCTGTTTGAGGGTTTTTAACGTAGAGTCACTCAACAAGTTCACTGCAGGGCAGGCCTCGGGCTTCCTTTTGTTGAAGAGTTGGGACTTTTGTGCCAGATGAGCAGCAGGGGCCAGAGGCTCGGGAGGAGCCCAGATGGGCCTGCAGGGGCTAGCCTAGTGAGCTCACTGTGGGCGTGCAGACACGTCCCCAGCAGGCTCCAGGTGCCTTCTTGTCACCCTGTGTGTGCAGATCTCAGTGAAGGAAGATGCTGAGCTACGTTCATGAGCTCAGCTCTCAGGTGGTTCAGTGTGGGTTCCAGCCCCACTGTCTCAGCTCTCCAGGCACTGGCAGCCAGGAAAGAAGGGGCAGGGTAGGGAGCTGGCAGCTGAGTTGGGAACATCACTGGCCTATTACCGTGCTCTACTGCAGGCCAAGTCCCACACTGTGAGTCCTGCTCCAGCGCTGTGGTTGGCAGGGAACTGAGGCAGGTGTTTGCTGGGGTGGGCCAGGTGTGGCTATGCTGTGGCCTCTGGAGCCCCAACCTTAGTCAGGTTTGGGAGAGTGGAAATCACTTGTGGTGGGCATAGGTGTTGGCTACGCTGATGTGGGTCCTGTCTGGTCCTGATAGGCATCCTGCTGGAGTTCACAGCAGACTAGGATTCAAGGAAGGTTCCGAGTTGGTGGCCATGCCATCTGCCGGCCTCTTCCCCATTGTGGCCACATCTGGTTTGTTTCAGGATCTCCAGGGATTAGGAAGGGGCATGTGTAGCTGATTTTGAATCTGACCCAGAGAACACAAATCAGGTTCTTGGGCTGAGCCCCTGGCTGCACTCAGGGCCTCCCTGGACCTTCCTGGTGGCAGCAGCAGTCAGCGAATCCCAACCTGGTTGAGGAAGGAGGCCCTGAGGACCAGTCTGGACACGTGGAACTGTGACATAGACCTTGCTCCTGCTCTTAGGTCACCAACCTTCCTGCACCCTCCTGGCATGTCTGCATTCCTCCCTACACCGTCTACCTTGAGGAGTCCTGGAGCGAGGTTTTTCACAGACTTGCGTCTTGGGAGCAGCAGGGGTGCTGTTCCCCAATGCTGTGATGGGAAACCACCCTGTCTTTCTCTGTCCCCAGGTGATAGCTGTGGTCATGGACATGTTCACTGACGTAGATATCTTCAAGGACCTGCTGGATGCTGGCTTCAAGAGGAAGGTGGCTGTGTACATCATTGTGGATGAGAGTAATGTCAAGTACTTCTTGCACATGTGTGAGCGGGCCCGCATGCACCTGGGGCACCTCAAGGTAAGCTGTCTTCCCTTGCTTGTGCAACTGGAGGGCAGAAGTCATTCAGTCAGTCAACAAACATACTGCCTCGTAGACAGTGCCTTGTACCAGAGTTCAGTCATCCTGCATCTTTCTGCCAGGTGGTCACACAGCTTGAATGCCCTGAAGGGTAAGATATTTACTACCTCCAACAGGCAGATAAGATAAACACAGATCTAATGCCTTCAACCAGCTGCCAGAGCACCTGCCAGGTACTGTGTTACCCATTCCACATAGGTTTCCTGTCTGCCTGCATACCTCTGGTGACAGGTATGTGCTCACAGCCTCCCCAGGCAGCTCATACCTCACCTGGAGAGCTCTGACCCCCAAGAAGTCCTGCACTGTGCTAAGCCTAAATTTATCTCATCAGCTCTACTGGTTGGCAGTAGAATCTGGCTCAGACATGGGAAACACCCTTATGTTAGGTCAGGGTTGAAATGGACTTGAGATGCTTAAACAGAGTAGAATAATTTTGGGGGCAGGGAGGCACAGTGCAAGGGAGTTGGAGATGAGAAAGCCAGTGCCTGGGTTCTCCGCTGTACTTTTCTCTGCCTGAGATCCTGTTGCCTACCACTCTAGGCTCTAGGCTCTGACTGGTCTGATGGGTAGATAAATCGGTGTTGCTGGGCTCTTCCACTAAGACCCCCTAGCATTTGGTGGCTTGCCCAACCATTCTTCAGCACCTATGTGCAGCACATGCCTGAAGTATAGAGAAGTCTGAAGAAGCAGCTGGTGCTCTCCCAGCATGCGACTGTCCGAGATACCTCCCATAGTTTAACTTATTTAAGCCCGTTTTCAACCCAAGTGGCATGGATCTGTCATTCCCATTTTGCAGATGAAGCAGTAAAGGTGTCCCTGCCAGTAAACTAGAGATGAGGGCCAAGTGCCCCAGGCTGGAGGCCTGTGACTGGCCAGATGGTCATCACACAGGACTGGTGACCGTAGCAGGGCTTGGAGCCTATAATTTGTCAGCATTTGCCAAGGTCCCTACAAGAGCCTTTCAAGTGGGTGTGAGTTCCCTGCTGTGCTACCAGTCTCTAATTTCAGGGACTTCTTCATGTGGTCTCCAGGTAGGTTGACCCCAAGCCTCACACCTGCCTGGCGTGTAATTAGCACCTAGAAATGGCTCTGGGGTAGCAGACAGCTCATGCCAGAAAGAGCCATTGTGTGGAAGTTCAGAAAAGGTGACTTGGGACTTGGCTGCTCTGTGGGCGGGTAGCAGCTCCAGGAGCTCCAGGTAGGTCCTCACTCAACATGTATACCATTCGATCCATCACCCTGATAATGGAGGCAGACAAGGGCTGGGACCTGTAAGTTCTAAGGGGTATCCTCACCCAGGCTGTCTGCTTGGAGGCCCCGGCCCCACTGTGCCTGAGTGCCCTTCTCAGTAGAGAATTCTCATGGCTCCTCAGTCTGGGGTTTTCTGAGCTTCTGGACAAGGGAAGCAGTGGGACTTGGCCCTGTAGTTACAAGGCTGGCTCTGCCTGTGGCTTTATGGGGATGTCTGAACCCCGATGCTTGTCGCTGTTCAGACCAGGCTCCCACAAGGAAGATAGGGAAACTAAGGTCTAGGGGGAGGTACGACTTGTGCCTAAAAGCCAGTAAGAAATTGGCTTGATAAGAAGAATGCAGACCTGTTTCTCAGAATTCTCTGGTGCTGCCCACATGGACTCTGCCCACCGGCCACCGTGGGACGTGGCTTCCAGAGCTGCCTTTCGGTGAAACTGCAGGTAGTGGCCGTGCAGACACCAAGGCTGAGTAAGTGTGCGGCTGCCAGCCTGGGGTTAGGACGGGGCTATGGGAGGTTTGCCCATCCCACTGTTAGCCTTCAACTGTCCCAGGACCACCAGGGTAGGAGGACAGCTTGCTGGAGTCAGTAGCCTGTCCTTCCCACCCTTCTTGGCTCTCTCTCTGGGAAGGTGATCAGGTCTAAAGGGCATGGTCCTAGGAGGCAGACGTCTCCATGGGTAAGAAGTGACCCTCAGCTTCTTAATTCTCATCTGTAGCAGCCTCACTACAGCCCTGGGTAAGTAAGTGGTCAGAGACTCCTGGGGGCACAGCCCTGCCGGTGTCACCGTGAGGAGAGCCTGCCTTCCTGGCCAGCGTCCCTGCCGTGGGCTGGTTAGGTCTGGGCCTGTTTCAGGAACACTTCCTGTGCTGGTCTCAGCCACCCACTGCCTTGTCCCAGCCCTGCTCCGACCTGCCCCAGAGTCAGTGGGCCCAAGTTTCAGGTAGCCCTGGCGGGGTCACATTTGTGACAGTGGGGTATCTGGTACCAGACTGGGAGGACACCAAGTGCCTTCACACCGTAGGTAGTTACTGGCCCTGGCCTCCGTTGCTCATGTGATAAATGGGCCCATCTTCATGCCTTCCCTCTGGCAGGGCTGTTGTGCTGAGCACAGGAGACTGTGCTGGTATAAAGTGAGATGGACGTTCCTTTGGCCGTGTGTGGTTAGGGACAAATGCCCCCCAGCTCTGTTCTGAGTGCCAAGCATCTCCTAGTTTTCTCAAAATAGTCTCATAGGAGCCATCCTCTCTTGCCAGTGGTTAGACCTGGGCCAACCCTGTTAGTGCCAGGGCTGACCCTGTTCCCGGTCCCCACAGGAAGGGCACTGGCATACATAGATAGCCTTTTCCAAAGTGGGGGTCCCAGCTGCTCCTGGTACCACAGTCTGCTGGCCCTGGAGGCAGTAAGGAAATGAACCCCTACATTACCAATGGGAAATAGGCCTTGAAAAGAGTGCCCAGCCTTTAGACCTGACCCCTTCCCAGGGTCGCAGGGCCAGGGCAGTGATTAGGTCATCTATAGGGGTGACCCTAGTGCTGAGAGGTACCCATGAGCCAGTGGGAGCCAGGCCAGACCTGTGAAAGACCTAGCCATGTGCAAAGCTCCTTGGCCTGTGCAGGCGAACTGGAAAAACCAGCAGCCACTTGAGCTGACTGCACAGCCAATGAGCAAGGAAACACCAGCCGTCTGACAGCCGTGGGAAGGCACATGGCGAGGATACATAACTGGGCCAAAGAAGGACAGGGGAGGCTCAAGCTGGGTCTTGCCAGGCTTCAGCTGGGATTATTGGGGAGAGTAAGAGGGGAGGTGGGCTGGACCACAGCCCCTGTCACTTCCTGAGTGAGTTCATGTCCTACCTCCTATGGCTGGGTCTGGGCCACTGATGGGTAAGGACTTATACCAGGGGCTTGTATCTGGGGGCAAAGAGGCTCACCTCACTGGGCTGGTTATGAATCAGGCACTATTGGCATCGAGTAGGCAGAAGCAGAGCTGTTATTAAGCATCACAGTGTCAGCACAGCCCAACAGTGAGCTAGCCCACCATGTCAGTCATTCTAGGGAAGGGCCAGGAGTACTAACATCAGGGCTTGGAGCTGGGTAGACTCCATGTGCCTAAGCCCCAGCTCACAAGGGACTTCCCATTGGATAGTACGTTGGTCCGTGAGTCAGGGTAAGAGGTGAAGGGTAAACTACAGCCCTGCCTCCCACCCCAGCTCATCTCTTTGCACTTACTCTGGTCCAGGCATGGCTGACTGATGCCTCCACACTGCCAAGGTCAGAGTGTGACCTGCTACATCCTCTCGAGAGACAAAGATTCATTACCTCCCTTGCTAAGTCCTCTAGGCTGGCCCCCAAGTGGGTCTGACAGACAGTTCTGGTTTCCCTGAGCAGTCTGGGCTATCCCAGCTGGGCTGTAAAGTTTGTGCCCCAGTGTGCCCCCAGTGAGAACTCAATCCCTTCTACAACTCCCTGCGGCTCACTAAGCCCTCAAGCTGCAAGTGGCCCAGGTAGACAGGTGCATGCTGCAGGTGAGGGAGCTGAGGCATGGAGAGGCCCAGCCAGCGTCTGGCACCATGTCTGGAGTCACATAGAGCAGAATTCTAGAACGCCCAGGCCAGCCTGATGGAGACCAGCACAGTACACCCCAATCCTGTGTCCTCCACAAGCACTTTGGGCCAGAGCAACCTGACTCACTTCCTGCCCTGCCCCACCCAACTCCACTGTGCCTTATGGAGGTCTGAAAGAGTCTAAGGACCCTCCACCTGCCTGCTCATCCCCAACTAGGGGCACCCCAGGACCTGAGACAATGCAGCTTTGTGGGATCCTCCACCTCTGCTCACGCGAGCCCAGACACCTGAGACATTACCTCATCTGGGCCAGGCCCATGGGGCGAGGCTACCAGGAACAGGAGGCAGAGGGTGGGGGGCCTGATGCAAGCCCCTGCCTGCTGCCTAGCCCCAGTGGCGGATGAGCCGATGGGTTCAGTGCCAACCCCCACTATGCAGACAGGGAAATTTTAGCCCAGAGACGGCCAGAGGCTTGCTTAGAATCACACAGCAGGTCCATGGTTCAAACACAGGCCTGCCTCTCACATAGCTGAGTTACTCCAAGATGTACATATGACTTTCTGGGCCCTTCATGGACACAAAGTTTGGGATGAGTAGAGACAGACACTGGCGAGAGAAGTGTGTAGGCTGGTCGCCTATGTGGGGCACGTGGCCCCAGCACACAGAGTGTTGGACATGAGACCACAGGATGCCACAGAGCTGGGCTGTGGTTGGCACAGGAGACAGGGAAGGCCTCTAAGGTCTTTGTTCCAACCTCTGGTCCCTGAGTGTGCAATGTGTTAGGTACAAAGTCACGAGTGCTAATTGTCCTGGGCCCTAGCCAGCTTCCTGCTGAGCTGGCTGTGGGCAGGCCTGTGGGCAGGCGGGGCCAGAGTGAGCTTGGCCCTGGAAACAGCTTATCTGCCTTTTGGGTCAGGCCCAACAACAAGACAATTGTTCACCCCACAGCTGGGTGGACATCATGTAGGGACCCACCCAGGGACCACCCGGTGACTTCTGTGGATAGTGCTCTGGGCCACCAGGGCGACGGGGAATAGGAAGCACTAGATAGGAGGCTGCCGTGGGTGGTGCCCTCACTCAGGCCGCCTCCCTTGTGTGTACCAGCCTCCCTGTTCTCTGCCTCCTGTACGCCCATTCATTCAGGCACCCTCCCCACGTGCTGGCGCTGCTTTTGACATACGGGTCTAGCTTGTACTCTCTCTCACTCTGCTGCGTGGCTCTTGCTGCCCACAGCAGAAGCAGGTGGGGCCTCTCACCAGAGTCAAGTCCAGCTGTGCAGACAGCCTGCTCTTCCGCTGCCCAGCCTCTGCGTCCCTCCCTTGGGGTGCTCGCCCTCCTACCTACCTTGCCCCACGTCATCCTTTCCCCGGGAACCTCCCAGCCCCTGCCTCCATTCCCTCCTCTGCTTCTGGGCATTCCAGGTTGTTGTTCTGACGCGTCTGCCTCACTGCCACCTCCACAGTAGCATCCTCGCCACTGTCATCTTTGTCTGCCACTGGGGGCCTCTGCCACTGGGGGCCTCAGCAGGGGTCAGCAAACAAGCGAGCATGTGGGCAGTTAATAACCTGGAACCGCTGAGTGGGTGAGGGAACAGACAGGCGCGTCACAGCTCCGTCTGACAAAGACTTTGTCACCAGCCCATGTCTGAATGGAGAGCTCTGACAGACGTGAGACTTCCGTCACAGGGGCATGTGAGTAGACCAGTTAGAAAGCTCTGGTGAGGCTTAGGCCAGATGGACCCTAGGCCCCGTACATGTTCTACTTTGTGAGCCTCAGCAGCCCCTTTATGCTTAGATTTCAGTCAGGTTTTCCTCGCCTCTGGGTCACCTGTACCAGCACTGGGTCCTGTAGCACCCACATCCTAGATGGTTCTGGAGGTGCGACCCTAGAGAGAAAGGCCCTTTATGTATTCAGGGCCAAGGAAAGGCCAGCAGTGTGTGATTCCATTTTCTCTTTGGCCAGGACTCTTTCCTCTCTGGGCCTCTGTGAGCTCCGCTGGGCTCTGAGGGTGTTTCCCTGCTGGCTCTAACCCAGGCCGTGTGGTAGGGACTGAAGTTGACCATCCCTGGAGCCAGACCTTATCCCATCTCCAGAGAGAATTTTCTCTGAGTGCTTTCAAGTGAGCCTGCTCAGCAGAGTCAGTGACATGGGATGTCAGGAGTGGGGTTCGGCGTGTGGTCAGTCATCCCGGAAGACCCTGGATGTGTCCGAGTGTAAGACCCAGGTTCCTTAGGGTGGTCTCTTCCTGCTTCCACTACCCTCCATCACCTGCCGCCCAGCTGTCCATAGGACCTTCCTAAAAGTTAACCCTGCCACTCAAGACCCTACAGCAGCCTGGACAACAGTATTTCCCAAACTCACCTTGCCCCCGAGGTCTCATCTTGCCCCATGCTACTCTGTGGATCCTCTTAGGGACAAGCTGAGACCATCCTGGCCCACGGCCTTCAGCAGCAGCCTCTCCATTCACCCTTGCCTGGCCCAATAGCCCAGATACACCGCCCTTCTCCGCACCTTTGCACCTCGCTCCCGGTCTTCATTCCCCACAAACTGTCTCCGGGCTCTGGGCACTCTGCTGCCTCTGCCTGTGAAAGCCTGTAGTTATCTAATTCTGCCTCCCTGTCTCCCAACACAGAATCTCAGGGTACGCAGCAGCGGGGGAACAGAGTTCTTCACACGGTCAGCCACCAAGTTCAAGGGTGTCCTGGCCCAGAAGTTCATGTTTGTGGATGGAGATCGGGCTGTGTGTGGCTCCTACAGGTGATTCTCCTCCGGGACTCGGGAGGAGTTGCCTCTGGTTCCCAGTTGGTTTCTGCCCTTAATCCCTGCATGTGACACGCTGGTTATTCCAGTTCATTGCTCCCAAAACTGCTGAGCTGTGTGCAGGCCTGGGTCCACCCACTGTCTCTAGAAGCAGGCAGGGAAGACTTTTGTCCAAGCGGGCTGTTGTTCCATCCCACACAGTCACTGGCCCAGGGGTGGGGTGGGCTAGGTCACAGTGAATTTGCCCAAGCCCTCTGGGAAGTCACTCTGAGAGCCATCTTCAGGGACAGAGCCAGTTCTGCATCATCATGAGGCAGGGCAGATTTGCCACAGTCACTCTGGGATTGGTGACAGCAAAGACCCAGTGATGGCCACTGTGCTGGGTAGTCCTGGAACCTGAGGCTGCAGCGGTGTTCTCATGCTGTCTTCCTGAGTCCAGTAGAGCCCCAGAGGTTTGCGGGGGAAGAGCTAGACACAGGCCCCCAGACTCAGGTTTGACCACACCCAAGCTGTGCCCCACCCCCAATACCACTTAGGTTTTTATCTTAGGGCCCAGCGGCCAGTCTGACAAACCCCAGCTGGAGTAGACACTGTAGATGCCCCGGCCTCAGGGGCCAGGGACTCTCACTAAATCAGGGTACTAAGGCTTCAGGGAGGCATATGTACTCTGTGCCTGACTTCCTACCTTGCCTTTACGTTGTAGTTTCACATGGTCAGCTGCAAGGACGGACCGGAATGTGATCTCTGTGCTGTCTGGTCAGGTGGTAGAAGTGTTCGATCGGCAGTTCCAGGAGCTGTACCTCATGTCTCAAGGTGTCAGCCTCAAGGACATCCCCATGGAGAAGGAGCCAGAGCCAGAGCCCATTGTGCTACCATCTGTGGTGCCCCTGGCACCCACGGGCACCATAGCCAAGAAGCTTGTCAACCCCAAGTATGCACTGGTTAAGGCCAAGAGTGTGGATGAGATTGCCAAGACTTCCTCTGAGAATCAGGAGGTCGCAAGGCCCCCAGGGCTGCGGGGCCATGCTGTGGCTGACCGCCCAGGGGACCTCTCTGAACTGCTACCACCTATCCACCCAGGGCTGCTCAACCTGGAGAGGGCCAACATGTTTGAGTACTTGCCCACATGGGTGGAGCCAGACCCAGAGCCCGGCAGTGACATCCTGGGCTACATCAACATCATTGATCCCAACATCTGGAACCCTCAGCCCAACCAGATGAACCGCATCAAGATCCGCGACACAGCCCATGCCAGCACCCAGCACCAGCTATGGAAGCAGAGCCAGGAGGCCCGTCCCTGCCCAGAACCCTGCACTCCCCCAGCACCCAGGGACTCCCAGGATGTGGTCCCAGCTGAGAACGGCATCCTCCAGGGGGACCCTGAACCACAGGTCCCTATACCTAAGCCCCGGACAGTCCCTGTGGCAAATGTACTTGCCCAGGATGGTAGCGATATTGGCTGGGTCCTGGAGACCCCAGAAATGGAGATACCCCCAAATGGGATAGACTCTAGACTACCCAGGACAACCAGCCAAAGCCAGGACCCCCTACAACGACAGTTATCTGTGACCCAGGAAAACCCTGATGGCCTGGAGACAGGACTCCCCAATGGGCTAGATGGGGAGGAGGAGGAGGAAGATGATGATGACTACGTGACCCTCAGTGACCAGGACAGCCTCTCAGGCAGCTCTGGCCCGGGCCCTGGCCACCGGCGACCCTCGGTGGCCTCCTCTGTGTCAGATGAGTACTTTGAAGTGAGGGAGCGGTCAGTACCTCTCCAGAGGCGTCACTCAGAGCAGATGGCCAATGGGCCAGGCCACCCACCCCAACGACAGCTGAGTGCCCCTCATGTAACTCGAGGAACTTTTGGTGGTCCCCTGAGTGGCCACCTGTGGGCCCAGGGGCGGGGCAGAGAAGATGTAAATACATCAAGGATGCAAGCACAGCGCCCTGTGGACAGGCAGGCTCAGGTGGGTCTGGTCCCTCATCCCCAGGTCTTCTGCAGTCACCCCAAGAGTCCCAAATGCCCTGCCCTGGGCCATTGTGTCCCTGGCTCCAGTGATGCCCCTATTTACACAGAGAGATGATGAATGGGGAAGAGTGGAACCACACAGGACCAAGGCTCAACCGTGGTCCCAGAGATGTTCCTTTACACTCGCAAGGTCACACAGTTGTAAGTGCTCCTTGGCTGGACTTTGTCTAAGCTACCTCCCTGTAGATTCCTTTGTGCTCCTAAGGACAGTCCCTCTCTCCCTCTTCCATGTTGGGCAACAGCAGATCCCTCTTTTGTAGACTAAATCCTTAGAGCCTTGGGTGCCCTGCCATTGAAGGTGTGGCTGCAGAGCCCATCCTACCTGGAAACAGTGCTCGGCTGATCATGCCCGGCATGATCATCAGGCCCATGGGCAGCATCTTTAGGTAGCTGGCTAGGATGGAGCCTGCCTTGGCATGGTTCAGGTTCCGGGCAGACAGGGACCGCTGCACAATGACCTGGGGCACAGTTGGGGAAAGAAATGAGTCTCTGCCTTGGGAATACCTCTATCAGCATCTCCTTAGTGGGCCTGTAAGGCGACACAATGTGATTATCCCTAGACTCACAGGAATACTCATCTGTTCAGCTGCCCTTGTCCCAGGGAGCCAACAGGGAAGCATGAGTCCCCGGTGTTTGTCAGAGCCAAAGAGGGCCTCAGTGTGTGGGACTCCCAGACTCCCCGCCTCCTGGATCCTCGTGAACACAGACATTCATATAAATCCTGGGAGCAGAAGTTGATCTGGACTCCATGACAGGCAGGGCAGAGCCCTAAACCCTAGGCTGAGGGAAGCTGGCACCTCTGTAGGAATGATGGTTGCTAGGTAAATCCTGATGGCCTCAGTTTCCGGATCTGCAGAATGGGGTGGCACTTGAGACCTGTTGTTTGACTCTGCTGCTAGTTAGAACTCTTTCCTTTTTTCCCCCCTTCTGTTTTTGAGACGTTGCCTTACTCTGTAGCTCAGGGTGGCTTGGAATTTAACTGTAGCCTATGCTGGCCTTGAACTCACAACAATCCCCCCTGACTCATCCTCCCAAATGGGATTTAAGGCATAAGTGACCACATCTGGATTAGACTCTGGCAAAAGTGGAAGGTTGGAGGTGTGTCCTTGTGAGAGTGCCTTGCCTCTCAAAGGTTCCGGGCAGCCTTGAGGCCAGCACGTGTAGTGGAGGGGTGGGAGGGGGGGGGGGGGGGGTCACTGTTCAGAGCAGCTGGCACAGCTTGCTCACAGGGTTATTCAAGTAACTCTGAGACGTGTTATTCCCGTGTTATCTCATTGATTGTTACCACCTGTGACTCACAGATAGGAAGCAGCTGTAGTAATCACTTCCTTCACATTGTGGCCGCTAACACTGCCCCTTAAGTGTGGGGCAGCAGACCCCGTGCCTCCTCTCCCACTGTCTCCCTGCAGGCCTGTTTCCTATCTGCACAGTGAGGGTGTTGCAGGGCACCTCTGTAGGAACTGAAGTGATCACAGTTCCGAGACTCCAGCTGCCATGAGAGAGAAGCCCCGACTTTCCTGAGCCTGTAACCTGTGTTCCTCTTTCATTGACAGGACACATTTGACTCCATTATTTCAACCTGAGCAGCTGGCCCTGTGACAGAGGCTGTTGCCCAGGTGGGAACAGTACAGGGGTGCCCTCACTACTCATGGGAAGGAATTACTCATTCCTTCGGGGAGGCCTGCACTCCCATCCCTGGCTGGGCTACTTCATCTTCCAGGGCTGTGTCTCCTCATTTGGACATGGGTCACTGCCACCCAACCAATATGGCTTCAAGGATGAAGCTGGTCCCTTTGGCGCCTGGCTCCCCAGGGCCCTGGGTTGCTCTGCACTTGCTGAAGTTCTTAGCTGCTTTCTTAGTCATGACTGTGGTGGAGAATGTTGCTGACCAACAGGAAGACAGTCCACCTCTTGCCCCACATATCACCTGGGTACAGAAATCCATGGAGAGTAAGGCCTGGGAGGGGTGGTGGCGTAGCAGAGCCCATGTTTCATTTGCTATTGTCCTGTTTTCTGGTTTTTTGTTTATTTTTAAGACAAGGTCTCACTTATGTCACCCTGGTTGACCTGGAACTCCCTATGAAGACCAGGCTAGCCTTGAACTCACAGAGATCTGCCTGCCTCTGTCTTCCAAGTGCTGGGTTTAAAGGCATGCGCCACCAGACCCAGCCTACTATTGGTTTTCTGATGACGAAATGGTCACGTACTGTGGGTGAACATGTAGCTAGGGAAAAGCACATAGTTCAGCATGCAGGGTAGAGTTCAGTCAGACCTTTAGGTATCAGGGAAGGCCATCTGGGACCCAGGGTCTGGGATACCAAGTCCTGGCATCATATAGCAGACCCAGCCCAAGGTGAGGCCAGGGAGGCCTGGCTGGTGCCGTGACCACCTGGAGTCCGCATGAACCTCTGCATCCCTGGTGGTCCTCTCTAGGCCTCTCGGGCTCTTTACCTGCCCTCGTCCAGCCATGAGGGCAGGATGGATGCTGACTCATTGGCTTTCATGGGAAATGCCTCCAAATGGCATTCTACCCAGAGATGTGGGGCTGGGCCGGGCCCGCCTAGTGAGAGGAAACAAGAGGTGGTGGGGATTAGGGCATCTACTCCCCGCAGGCCCTCCAGGATGCCGTTCACCCTCCTGGATTGGTCCCAGTTCTCTAAGGAAAAGTGCAGCACCTGCTGCATGCCACCTGAGAAGCCTGGGCAGGAGATAGAGGCCAGATGGGGACCTCAGGCATCTGGGGTCCCAGAGGAAAACAGCCCTGCTTCATAGCAACAGGTTACCAAGGGGAAAATGAAGGCCTAGCCCCCCAGTGCCGCTGTGCCTTCCCAGCCCATATGGATTCCCGCTACTGGAAATCTATGTGAAATGTTTCTCCAGTTGGTGAGCATCGGGTCTGTCTCTAGGCCCTGATGTTCAGCCTGTGAGTGGAGCTGTACCTGCCAGACTCACATGTGTGTGTGCATAAGACACTCAGTAAACTGTCACAGCCCTCACTAGCTGCTGGCCATGGCCTGGTTGACTTATCCTAAGGTGGGCTTAGTGTGAGTGGGGCTCTAGGTACCAATGATCAGTGGACCTATGCCCATCCCAGGACTCTCCCCTGCTCCACTTCTCTAGGGCTGCCTACAGCCTTCAGGATAGCCTGGGCAGGCATTGATCCCTTATACCCAGAGAAGGAAAGTGGCTTGTCTGAAGTCATCTGGAGGGTTCATGATGAGGAGAGGTCAGAATTACCTCATCCTCCTCAGAAATCCAAGCTCAACTGGAGGCACTGCCACCAACCGCCCCGTCTGGTCCCTCTACCATATCCAAGCCTGTTTGCAGATGGATGGGCTGGGGCACGAACCACCAAGGGGAGAATCATTCCTAGTACAGAGGGGGAAACTGAGAAGCCTCTGGGGAGTGGCCAAGGGCAGACCAGGCTGTCCTGGTCTATGCAGCAGGAGTCCTTTGCTCTCCTATCATGCCATCCAGACCTCATTCTCCTTTGTCTCTCCAGGGCCAGCAGTTCCACCGACATGGGGGCACTACCTCAAGGACCCCAGGGCCTCCCCGTTACCGGCCTGCTGCAGATGGCACCCAGAGCTCTCCCAAGAAAGCAAGCCCAGCCACAGCAGGCCCCCACCACTGGCAGCCCAAGGGTGGCCCAGCAACTCGAATGCTACCAGATCCTGGGAGTCCAAGGCCAACCCGAAATACTCGCCTCCGAGCAGAGCTCAGGGCCACCGAGGAGCATCCAAGTCCCTTTGGAATCCCATACTCAAAATTGTCCCAGTCAAAACACCTAAAGGCGAAAGCAGGTGGCAGCCAGTGGGCCCCATCTGACTCTAAGCGCAGGGCCCGAGACCACAAGGAACCCTAGCAGCCGAGCTGGACCCCAGCCCCGCCCCAGAGGGCAGCAGGTGGGGGTGGGCAGTGTTGGCGCTCACCTGGTCAGTGCACCAGTACCAGGTGGCCATGATGGTCAGACCAAAGGTCATCCCAGTCCATGGGAGATCTCCTGTGGACGGGTCCCGGAACATGTGCATGGCGTCTGCTCGCGGCAGATGGCAGGTGGTATTGGGAATGGTCCTGGAGGGGGTGGCCTGGGCATATGCCGCCTCCAGCTGCTCATAACCACCGATCTGGTTGAAGGCTGGAGGGTTGGGCAGAGTGGGTTGGTTTTGGTGGCCCCGACTCCCTTTTTCCCTCATCTCCCAGATAACTTCATACATCAAACTGGAGTCCCTACCTCACCTTGCCTGCTCTAGGAAGGGCTGAGGTTTAAAAAAAGAAAAAAGGTGGAATAGAGTATTTTATTTGTATTTAAAATAACTATTAAATGAGCATTTTGCACATGGGCCCACAGTGTCCTGTGGGCCAGCAGGAGTCATGGCTAGTCTCTGGAAGCCTGCTGGCCTCAGGCTGGGTTCTCTGCCAGTCTTTGGACTGGCCCTTCAAGGAGGTGGAAGTGGTTTTCTTGGTATTTGAGTCATCTAGTATTGAAGCCATAACCTGGGCTTCTGAAGGCTGTGACTTCACCAGAGCTGAGACACTGCTGGCATTGTGGCCCCTTCCTTCCAAGACACAGGGAAGGGAGGCAGAGGCTCCTCTGAGCCTCATGGTCAGCCTAGCAGGTAGGGCTCAGGCCAAGGGTCTTTCCTCTGAGTCCAGAATACCTCCTATCTACCTCAGGGTTGGGTGGTGCAAGGCCAAGCCCTGGCCTGTCTGTCTAGCCTGTGCCTGGCCTGGTCCTGCAGTAGGTTCTGGAGACACAGGCTGCTACCCTGGGAAGGGCACACCTGATGGAGGACAGCTCTGGTATCACCCCAGATCCCCTTTCCCAGCAGGGTGTGAGCTTGGAGCCTAGGTAGGCCAGGGTGTTTCACCAGGAATCTCTGTGAGGAGGCCTCACCTTGAAAGCCACCCACCTGAAGACCTGTCTTTCCTCCCTGCCTCCCCAGCTCTTCCCTCCCAGGGCATCAGTAGAACTCCCCTGTCTGTCTCTAGACTAGTGTTACCTGTCCAGCATACCTCCTTCCCTGCAGGCTCTTGTCTGGCAGGAGACAGCATCACCTCCTAGGACTCTGTACATGACTTTAAGTGCTGGATGAAACACCTCTTGCAATTTTGTGGTCTGCTAATTGTGTGCCTGCACAGCTGCCTACCGTGGGGCCTGCCTAGCCCTGAGGGAGCCTAGTCAGCACCTCACCACTGTGCCCCTATAGGCAGGAGGAAGCAGAGCCCATTGGCCTAGGAAGCCAGCAGGCGAGCAGATCCACTGTGGCTTAACCTAAAGAACTTTTCAGGGTGTTAGGACAGCCCACCCTTGCCCAGTCCCCAGACCTCACCTTTGATTGCCAGGATGACAGCGCCCACCACCATGATGACCGTCTGCAGGGCATCTGTATATATCACAGTGGCTAGACCCCCTGCCGGGAACAAGGTTGCTGGAGTAAGTGTCCCATCCCTGAGCCAGGAGAGGCTGTCTGATGAGCATCACCAGAGCTCCTGGTGGGTCTGCTGTCCTTGGGGGTGGGTGAACACCAGAGTACCTAAGCGTGTAGCCAGGCCCTCATCCCCATCTGGTCACATGTGAACTGGCTATTTCCAGGGCTTCCCCATGCTGTGGGAAGGCTTCCCCTGCCTGTATCCCAGGCTCCTTGTTCCTGCTGAGCTCTCGGGAGCCATACCTGCGATGGTGTACAGGGCTGTGATGGCGAGCGTAAGGATGGTGGACAGGTAGAAATTCCAGCCCAGGCAGATGTGAACAAACAGGGCTCCTGCATACAGGTCAATCTGGGGAAAGCAGAGTTGGCCAGAAGTCAGACATTATAGTGAGATACAGGGTTCAGAGTTCGGGTGCTGTACTCACTGACTGACCTGGCCTCAGCCGTCTTTGAGTGTGGATGTCCCAGGGAAGAGGGATACAGACAGACAGACAGACAGACAGACACACACACACACACACACACACACACACACACACACACACACACTGTTCATCACCTGGTGAGGTGATTGAGGGTGGGAGAGAGAACTGGCTGTGGACAGCTGTGTGTCATGTTCAGATGTATGGCAGATGTTACTGTCACAATAAAATTCAAAGTGGCCAGAGCCCACCAGATAGCAGTGTTGTCATTGAATTTGGCCCCTACCCAGGGGATATAAAAGAGCTTTGTCCCCTTAATTCCATAAGGGACCGTGACCAGGAGGCATCCAAGAGGAACTCCTCCAGAGACTCAAAGAAACTGAGCCCCAGAAGTAGCTGGGATAGCGCAGAGGACAGTCTTGTTGCCCTTCATTGGAGATTACCTGAAGATAGGTGTGCCAAAGGCTGGTCCAGGGTGGCGGAGGAGGGGGTGCAGCTCCACCAGCTGCGTCCTGAGCAAGTAGAGCCCAGGCTTTAGGACCAGGACTGGGAGACTATCTACCCTGTCCACTCTTGTTTCCAAACCTGCTATTCGGTGTTGAGTGAGCCATGGAAGGGCAACTCAAGTACAGCCTTGGGACTAATAGGTCCCTGAGAAGGAGCAGGGCCATGGGTCACCCTAGCCCCTAGTTGAATGGATCAAGTTGGCACAAAGCCCGGCCTTCCTGAGGCCCGGGAGATGTAGGTCCCAGACCCTTTGAGCTCCCTCAGGGCCTGGCTGTTAGAGCAGTCAGCCTGGCCCTAGGCTCCAGGATCTAGGCCCCAGGGATGGTACAGGATGTCGGAGGGGAATTCAGTTCAATGACCCTGTTTCTTAATAACTCTCCCACACACTTCCCTTGTGTCTCTCCCAAAGCCTTTCCCCGTATGCTATGCTCCTGCCCACCCACGCCTCTCATCTCTACCTCTCCCCTGTCATGTATACATACACACGGCACCAGCACTATACCCTCTTTTTCTTAGGCCCAGTCCCCCTCATACCTCCCTGCTGGCTCCTTTCTGCATTTGAGAGGTCTACCCATCTGGAAACTAACCTGGTGTTTTCAGCTAACTACTGATGCAAGCATTTGGGCCCTTGGCTTTGGGTGTGTGCAGGAGGAGCAGAGGGGTATAGGAAAGACAAGGGGGAGCTCAGCCTTCAGCTTCAGTGGAAATGCTACGTGTCAGAGGAGAAAGAGCCCACTTGGTGTGGCTGGAGAGGCTGATGCTCAGGGAGGGAAGAGACTCTTTAAACCAGGTCCCTTCCAGAGATCTACACCTGGCATTGCCAGGCGAGGCTTGACCAGAAGTAAGGGTGCGTCTAGAGAGCCGGCTATTCCAGAGTCGCCTGCCTGGCTGTTGCCCTGATGTTCATTTCCAGCACTGTGCTACCTCTAGGCCTCTAGCTTCCTGGGCCTGGGGCGGTCTGCTCTCTGCTTCTCACCTTGCAGGTTCCCCATTCCGACCCACACCTAATCCATGGTTATCCTCCCTGCCTTCCCCGCCCTCTACCAGCACAGCTGAAAAGGGATTGGGAGGCCAGTGGCACAGAGGTTTGGGGTAGGGCTCTGGTCATCATCCAGGAGGAATTCCACAGTCCCCAGAGAGACCCAGGGAGGAGCTGCAGGTGCTGGTGAGGCCTGCCTGAACCCCAGCTGCCCAGCCTAAGCATCTACCTTATACTAACAGAAGCTAACGCCGTGAAGACGTGGGGCTGTCCTCTGTGGCCCAGTCCTGTACCTTCTGAGCAGGTCACCTCCTCCTGGACCATCACGGTCCTTTCTGTTAAGTAGGGCATCAGGTGTGGAACAGACGGACTTGTTCCCAGCGGCACTCAGCCATCCCTGTGGCCCTCTCCACTCACCACCGACTAGCCTAACATTAAAGGTCCAGAAGATGGGGACCCTCCCTGAGACTGCCTGTGTGTTGTGCTGCCCTTTGTTAGTGACCCTGGGGAAGCCACAGAGTCTAACCTAATTCCCCAAAGACACAGGTGGGGGATGGAGGCCAAGAGAGTGGAGGAACTATCAAGGCAAAACCCAGAGACAGTGCCAGAAGGACAGCACTGGGCATCCTCGTCCTAAAGGGAGGGCCACTCCCAGGCTGGAGGCAAACCAGGCCTCTGCTGCTGCTGTCGGTTCTGACTGGGCCCACACTCACCAGATCACAGGCCTCCCTTCTACCCCCTCCCCCAGCAACACTGCCATACCCCGACAAGCTCTCTACAGGGGTTCCTTGCCAACTCTTGTGCCCAGCTGGGTCTCTGAGCCCTGTTGTCCCAGAAAGCCTTTACCATCTTGCCTGCCTTGATATTGGATACATGTCTGAGTGTCACATATGCCTGTTATGGTTCCTCTAATGCTCACGGCCCCTAAGAGACGACTGTCGACATGGGACAGCAGTTACGTGGCTTAAGGTCCCATGGTCCCAGGAAGCAGATGAGGCCATCTTTTCCTGCTGTGGGACCTTGTGCCTTCAAGCTTTGGGGGTTCCCCAAGGAGCTCGGTGTGGAGCTCAGCGCCCTCCCCCTGCCTCACAACTCACCCTGAACTCACTGGACAGGAGGGTGAGAAATGAGGAGGGTACATCTACAAAGGGCAGCGCCCCTGGGCTCAGCGCTCGGAGCTGAAGCACTAGTGTTCCCAAAGGGTCCTCCCTCCATCGCCACCTGAAGGAAATGGGCCCTTCGTGCCGTGTCATAGGAGGTGACGGCAGCTGGGGGTCTGCGCCCGCTCCTCGCCATCCTTCTCTTTCTCTCTGTGTTCGTTCCTCTGTGGAACAGCACAGAATTTCTGTGCGCCCTCCAGGGGTCACCTCTGTTGCCCATTTTGCGAGGGCTGTCTCAGGTCGGGGTAAGGTGGCTCAGAAGAGGACCTGCTTGGCTTTGCCACACTCTGCCTCTTACCACCCCTGCCACTGAGGGCTCTTTCCAAATGCCCATCCCATTCCCTTCCTGCCCCTTGCCAGCCCTGCCTGTGCTTACCTCCGCAAGAAAAATAAGAGGGCGCCCAACACTGCTGGGCAGGGGCCTAGGCTTCCAGACCCTGGCTGGCTCCCTGTTTCTTTTCCTCCCTCCCTCCCTCTTTTGTTCCTGTTTTGTTTTTATTTTTTGTTTTGTTTTTGTTTTTTCGAGACAGGGTTTCTCTGTAGCTTTGGAGGCTGTCCTGGAACTCGCTCTATAGACTAGGCTGGCCTCGAACTCACAGAGATCTGCCTGCCTCTGCCTCCCGAGTGCTGGGATTACAGGCCAGCACCTCTTTCTACTTCCACCTCTACAGTTGCTTCCTCACTAGGATTCTGCTGCTCTGTCTGTGTACAGGGTCTGTCTGGAAAGTGCATTCGGGGTTGGCCTGCTCACCCACACCCAAACACAGGATGGGCACATGTGGCATGTTTCCCTAGATCAGAGAATGGCATTGAAGCCTCAGACCAAACCTATCCCACCCCATGGCACTAGTGTCCATGGTTGGCAGAGCTGGGTCAGGACAGAGACTGTGATGTCCAAGACTCTCTAGACCCTACTGGGTTAAAAAAAAAAAAAAAAGAGCCAATTCCTGGCTGTTATCTCATTCCATCCTATGGGCAGTATGGGCACACAATGGTACTGGGCTTATCAATGAAGAGTAAAGTGGGGTGGAGAATACACTCTATTTCTTTTTCTTTCTTTCTTTTTGTTTTTGTTTTTGTTGTTTTGGTTTGGTTTGGTTTGTTCCGGACAGGGTAGCCCTGGCTGTCCTGGAACTGTAGACCAGGCTGTCCTGGAGCTCAGAGATCTGCCTGCTTCTGCCTCCCGAGTGCTGGGATTAAATGCGTGCGCCACCACCGCTTGGTGAGAATACGCTCTGTTTGATTTACTGTAACCTAGGCTGGCCTTGAATTCATAGCAATCCTCCTGCCTCAGCCTTTCAGATGCTGGGATTACAGGGATGAGTCACTACACTCAGCTATGACTTTCTAAGTCGATTATTATTCATAATCTCAGAAAATGTTGAGGGGGTGAAGAAAGAGGGAGAGAAGGGGCTAGATCTGCAGGCACAAGGGTAAGAGAGGAGAGATTTGAGAGTCCAGAGAGGTAAGGCGCAGCATGAATCCCCAGGGACGAGTGTTTGTTGGGGGACCATAGCGAGTGCAGAGGCTTGAGGCAGAAACTTGCCTGGTGTTTGTGGAAGTGCATGGAGGCCAATATGGCCGGCGTGTGGTGTGCAGTTCTAGGGGAGGGAGAGGGAATGTCAGTGAGGTAGCATGAGGGGTATGATGGATGGGCACCGGGCCAGGGGTATTGAGGCACCAGGGCCTGTATTGAGGGACGTGTGATGTCACACTTCGCTTCCCTGTTTCCAGAGCCCCGCAGTGATGGTACTGCACTGGGACTCTTGGCTCTGAGCACTGGTTGTGATTTTCCACACCTGCCATGGTAGATCTTCTGCATGCTGATGCTCCTGTCTGAACAATAGCAGCAGAAGGACCCTGTGACCTCTGCCTGGACAAGCTGTTCAGACAAGCAGGGCGTTCCTGGGCTCTGTGTCTGGGCCTACTGTGGCCCACGCACTTCAAATAGCTCCACTCCGAAGCCAAGACCCAGGGCGGGCCCAGCCTCTCCCAAACCAAGCGCAGCAATTAGTGCCTCCTCCCGCTTCCCTCAGCCTCTGCAGGCACCAGCCTGGTGCTGAAGCAAGGCCTTGACGTGACTGCTCCCCATTTACAGCTGGTAACTTGGAGTCACCCACAAGGTAGAGTCTGAAGCCACATCCTGGCTGTTGTGGTTCTGACAGAGACCTGGATCTTAGCTGACCTTGGCCTAGTCACCAAAACCTTGGTGAGGGACTCACCAGCTGCTAAATGGGCTTGTCTCTAAGGCCCCTCCCAGGTACAGTGCTTCCCTCTGCCCTCTGAAGGCCTGCCCAGTGGCCCACCTGGAGTCTCCAAGCGTGAGGCTTTAAATGGGAAAGGAACCACCCTATTCAGTCCATTTCATTTTCCTCCTCCCCCAACTTAACTGTAATTAGCCTCATTTTGGCACCTTGTCTTTCGAGAAATAGGGAGGCCTGAGGGAGGAGAGATGCCAAGACCATCCGGGGCAGTGGAGCAGCCAGAGTCTAAGCTCCCTGTCATATAGACGTGGGCACACCCACCCAAATGTTTACGTTGGTAATATCAAAGGTTACAGATCTCCATAGAAGGTAGAATACTGATAAGAAAGTTTGAGATATTGGGCCAGTTAGCAAAACGTGACACAGAGAGTTAGAGCATGCAACTGGAAAAATGGCACCAAAGATATGCTTAGTGCAGGGCTGTTAACACATTACCTTGTAAAACACACATGTGCAAGCATGCGTGCACGCACGCGCGCGCGCGCGCACACACACACACTCACAAACACACAACACACACACACACACACCCCTCTCATGGGTCTGGAGAAATGGTTCAGTGGTTAAGAGCATTGACTGCTCTTCCAGAAGAGCAGCACCCCATGGTTGGTCACAACCATCTGTAGCTCCAGCTCCAGAGGCTCTGACACCCTCTTCTGGCCTCCATGGGCACCAACCAGGCATGCACATGGTGCACAAACACACGTGCAGGAAAAACACCCAAACACATAAAATAAATAAAAAGTAAAGCCAAACCAAAGCAGCACCCGAGAAGTACAGAAAATGAGCAGAGCTGGGTAAGAGGAGAACCTGGCTCTGCTGATGGCCATTTGTCATTTAGTATTTGACATAATTAACTGTATTAGTGCTGACACTACTACCACCATCAGCATCACCACCACCACCACCACCACCATCATCACCATCAGCATCACCACCACCACCATCATCACCATCATCACCACCACCATCACCATCATCACCACCATCACCATCATCACCACCACCATCACCATCATCATCACCATCACCACCACCATCACCACCATCACCACCACCACCATCACACATCACTGCACTGGTTGGCTTTTGTCAATTGGAATATCTGGGAAGAGGGAATCTTAATTGAGAAATGCCTTTAAAAGACTGGCCTCTAGGCAAGCCTGTGGAGCATTTTCTTAAGTAGTGGCTGATGTGGGAGGGCCCCGCCCATTGTGGGTAAAGCCTCCCCTGGACTGGTGATCCTGGGTTCTATAAGAAAGGAACCTGAGCCAGGCAGTGGTGGCACACGCCTTTAATCCCAGCACTTGGGAGGCAGAGCCAGGTGGATCTCTGTGAGTTCGAGGCCAGCCTGGTCTACAGAGCAAGATCCAGGAAAGGTGCAAAGCTACACAGAGAAACCCTGTCTCGAAAAAACAAATAAACAACAAAAAGGAGAAGGAGGAGGAGGAGGAGGAGGAGGAGGAGGAGGAAACTGAACAAGTCATGGAGAACTAGCCAGTAAGCAGCACCCCTCCATGGTCTCTGCATCAGCTCCTGCCTCCAGGTCCCTGCCTTGACTTCCTCAGTACTAGGTTATGACCTGAGAACTATACAATGAAATAAATCCTTTCCTCCAAAGTTGCTTTTGTTCATGGTGTTTTATCAGATCAATAGAAACCCTAAGACAACCACCACCATCATTACCTCCATCACCATTACCACCATTATTATCATCACCATTACCACCATTATTATCATCACCATTACCACCACCATTATTAGCATCACCATTACCACCACCATTATTAGCATCACCATTACCACCATTATTATCATCACCATTACCACCATTATCATCACCATTACCACCACCATTATTATCATCACCATTACCACCATTACCACCATTATCATCACCATTACCACCATTATTATCATCACCATTACCACCATTATCATCACCATTACCACCATTATTATCATCACCATTACCACCATTATTATCATCACCATTACCACCATTATTAGCATCACCATTACCACCATTATTATCATCACCATTACCACCATTATTAGCATCACCATTACCACCACTATCAGTACCTCCATCACCATTACCACCTTTAAAACCTCACCATTGCCATCACTACCATTACTACCATCCACACTGCCCATTGTCACTAACCACTACAGCTCTACTGACACTATCACTACTATAGATCCAGGGGTGGCAGCGGGCTGGTGTCTCCCCGGGCCTCGTTGGTAGCTCTCACCTGTGAAGTAGGCACTGTCACCACCCTACAATACTGAGTGAACGTGACCAGTCACCCACTCCCCAGGCTCTTATCTTGGGCCAGGGGTTATAGAAGGAAAGAAAGGTAATGATTCTCCTGTGGAGAACCTCAGGGCTCCAAGGCTGAGGCAAGGAATTGACTTAAACATGGCGCAGTGAGGCAGGGCACGGCTGGCTAGCTGCACTCCCTCCCATTTAGGAGTGCCTTGCAGATTGGCACTCAGATGGCACCACCTGCACTCTGTGGACCCCCAGGGAAATCTAAAACCCATCATTTTGGCTTCTTATCTGCACACAAGCCTGGCCTTCCAGGGGCTGGGGGTGGGGAAGGGACACAGGAAAGGACCTGAAAACTACCCCAGCAGTGTCAGTGGGTCTGCGGCGGGTCTGCGGCTGGGTCCAACCATCCACCTGTCCTATCAGAGGAGGGAAACTGTGCTCAGGAGTGACTGAGCAGGGCAAGACAACCAGGAGCTTCCAGCCCCCCCCCCCCCCCCCCGCCCCGAGCACCCTCCCACCTCTGGATTCTGCACCCAGCCTTTGGGCACAGCTAGGGAATCACCACAATTCTAGTGTTCAGGCAGCTAATAAGACCCATGTGGACACCGAGGGATGTGCTGGCCCCGGTTCTACCCCGAGAGCCCAGTGGGCCACTGCAGGTTCTTACCCACACGCCCACGGCCACATTCAAGGCAAAATACACAGCAATGACAATGATGTCAGTGATACTCAGCTGGGTTCCTGGAGCATGGAGGTCTCCGGTGGAGTTGTGGGCTGCCATCCTGCAGCAAACACCACTCTGAGCCCAGGGACTGAGGAGACGCGAGGACAGGAAGGGCTTTCTGAGCAGAATTAATTGATCATTAAACCAAGTGAGAAAGTGGCATCTCCAGCCCACGATGTGGCTGCGTGCAGAGGGACTGATTCAGAGAGCAGATGTATCCCTCTTTACACCCCGGTGGCAGGTGACTCCCAGAGGGCAGGAACTGGGGTGATCTGGGAGAAGTGAGGGCAGGGGACAGGAGCCTTCTTAAACTCTGAGTGCGAACGGAATGGCTCAGCAGGAAATGCCAGTGTACTAGTTTGGCTTCACCTGGATTTAATTGGTGTGAGAAGTACGGGGCAGTGGATGGCCGCCTTGCCTCTGGGGACATCTCCCCGAGGGACAGGCATGTCCCTCGAGTCAGTAGGCTGAGCTGCACTCAAGATGGTGGTTCCTGACAGTGCCAGGACTGCCCCAAGCCAGGCCTAAGTCCTGTCGCCATTTTTCCTCCTGCCTTTCTAGCAAGCAAGACAGGCCTGACCCTTCCACCACCATACGTGTCTCCATCACTGCAGCCTGAGCCAATACCAAGGGCCCCTTCCCATTCTGCAGCTGCTCCCACGTCATCAACAAAGCCACCAAGTCGCGTAGGTGATTTCTCAATGTAGCCAAGGAAACAGAGCCGAGGGCTAAGCTGTCTGTCCCCATCATTCAAGGGGCAGACTTAGAGCTGGGTCTTCCTTAGTATGATGGCAGTGGCGGCTCCAGTTTCACGGGGACTCTAAGACCTGCCACCCTTTCCCCAGTGACATTAGTGCTCAGCAGGTCGCCATCGCCTCATGTTCCGCTCAGCAGTTTGGCTCGTACTCTGTGACGTGTTAGAGTTTAACTGAACCCTTCCAGGGTGTTAATGAGTGAGTGGCTACCACCAGGAACACACTGGCCTACAATCCCACCTAGCTTGTTACTTGGCAACCCTGAGCAGAGACTAAAGGTTAACTTCTGTGCAGGACCAGACCAAGGCAGGAAATTGAGTCTCTCCCGAGCACAGGCTTCAGCAGGATTACATGGTTCTGTCCCCTCTACACTTGGCTGCAAGCTGGGCTCAGTGCAAGTGACCGCAATGTTTGTGAATCAAATACTCACTTCTGGGTGGCATCCAGATTTACTGAGTGTGGTGGTTTCAATAAGAATGACCCCTGTGTAGGGCTGTGGCGGCACATGCCTTTAATTCAGGCAGATCTCAGTGAGTTTGAGGCCAGCCTGGTCTACAGAGTGAGTTCCAAGATAGCCAGGGCTACACCAAGAAATCTTGTCTCAAAAACCAAACAAACAAAAGAGAATGGCCCCCTGTGAGCTCATATATCTGAATGCCTAGACTCTAGGGAATGGCACTATTTGAAAGGATTAGAAGGATTAGAGGTGTGGCCTTGTTGGAGGAGGTGTGTCACAGGGAGTGGCTCTGAGGTTTCAGAAGCCCATGCCAGGCCCAGTCTCTCTCTCCTCTGTGGTGGCACATGCCTTTAAATCCCAGTACTTGGGAGGCAGAGGCAGGCGGATCTCTGTGAGTTCGAGGCCAGCCTGGTCTACAAAGTGAGTTCCAGGAAAGGCGCAAAGCTACAGAGAAACCCTGTCTCAAGAAAAGAAAAAAAAAAGTTGCCGTGGTCATGGTGTCTCTTCACAGCAATAGAACACTGACTGACTGAGACACTGAGCCTGAGCCTGCTTCATCAAGTTGAGTGGCTGAACCAACAGCCATTGGTGCCTCTCGGCAACAGGAAGTAATGCACTGGCAGATTACATTATCCCCTTCCAATCAGAGGTCCTACAGAAAGAAAACTGACCTTCTAGCTCTGCCCTCCAGGACAGGAGCCTGGGAGAGATGACGCCTCTGCCCTGTGTCCAGCCTCATTCACATGCGGGACACAGGACTCAGCCCTTCTGGTCAACTCAGCCCAAGAAAGAAGATGAGGACCCCCACCTTGTCAAGAACCTATGTTTCTCAGGCCATTTTCTGTTACTGCAACTGAATCCTGCTGGGTAGTTTATAAAGACTCACGTGGCCCATTGTTCTGGAAACCGGACCAAGACACACATCTAGAGTGGCTCGTTTTTCTGGTGGGAAGCCTGCAAGTCCAGAAGCAGGGCAGAGGGGCATGTCTCCAAGAGATAACAGCCTTGAAAACAGACCCACTGGAGCTACAACCTATGGATCAGGTAATTATAACTTAATCACCTCTCAGTCTCCACGTGACTGCAGTTTCCAGTAAGCGAGATTTGGGGACGCCTTCAAACTATAGAGCATCCATCCAAAAAGAGTCTTGAGGCGGGGGAGGGGCTTGGACCTGCCTCTACTGAATGTACCAGGCTCTGCTGAGTCCCCATGGGAGGCCTTACCTTCTTGTAGGAGGGAGTAAGGGGTAGGTTGGGGGGGTAAGGCTGGAGGGGCAAGAGGAGGGAAGAGGGGGATCTGTGATTGGTATGTAAAATGAATAAAAAATTCTTAATAAAAACCATAAGAAAATAACAGCAGTTGTCCCAGAAAGGAAGGTGGCATGGCATCCCTCTAATAAACCTCATCTCCGAAGGGAAAAAAAAAGTTCCTGGACTCATGAGACTCATGAGTCGGTCATCAGGTAGGGTTGGGACCAGAGCAAGACAAATGTGTAACCATTGACACCCAGCAAGCACAGCCAAGTCACAGACTGAGTCAGGCCAGGGGCGGCTTCTGGACTCACTGCAGAGGCGAGTTTATTCATGTGGGAGGGAGGGCACACAGGCAGCTTGAGACTAAGCGCCATAGGTCACTTTCAGAGGTGATGAGGAGGAACCCCTCCGTTAGATAATCCAGATCAGAGTGACATTTCCTTCCGGTTCTCCTCAGAGAGGGATTGGGTGGCTTTGGCCACCTTAACCAGGCTTTCTCAGGAGGGCCTCATCAGAAATAAAGAGGCAACTGAGGGGGTCCTCTGGTCAGCCTCCTCCAAGCTGGAATCAGCAACAGTTTTTGTGGGGAGACATCTGAAGGATTTTCTCTCTTATGTGGCCTGTGACTATGGCACAGGGCTGACTAGTACTCTATGTGGATGAGCTGGAAAGAGCTGGAAGCCCTGCATTAATGATTCCCATATGCTCTGAACAGCTGGTAAGCTAAGCGCAAGGCCAGGCCGTGTTCATCTAGGGATGTAGTGTTTGTTCCTGCTACCCTGCTATCAGACGCCCTCTGTACCTACTGGGAGCAGCCACACAGGTACCAGTGCAAGACCAAGTATAACAGCAGAGCTCTGGAAATGCCCTCCACAGCCTCCCAGTCAAGGAGATGTGGGCATAACGGGGGCTCCAGGCTGCGGATGCCACATCCAGGGAAAAGGCCAGGCAGCTGGCTTTGTGCAACGGAGTGGAAAATAATGACTCCAAATGCTAAAACGTAAATGGCAGAGCTAGATGATAAAAGACAGACAGACAATCGATAGCTTGGGTTCAAGAGGGACACTGAGGTGGACTAGCCTTTTGATAAGAGATTTATTAGAAGTGTTATTAATATCACATTAACATGGGCCAATGGCAGGCACTCTGAGGAGAGTTCAGACTCACAAGGCCTCAGAGTATGGTGTGGTGATATTTTATTTGTACTGAAATGTGATTTTATTTGTATGTTAATAAATAAAGTTGCCTGGGGGTCAGAGCTAATAGCAAGCCATAGCAGAAGCTGGGTGGTGGCGGTACATGCCTTTAATCCTGGCACTTGGGAGGAAGAGCTAGGCAGGATCTCTGTGTGTTCAAGGATACAGCCAGCATGGAGATACACGCCTTTAATCTCAATACCAACCATAGAAGATCTGGAGGTCTGTACAGACAGGCAGTGACAAGGAGGTCATGTGGCTGGGTTTACAACCAATGAGAAGGCAGAACAGAAAGTCTATATAAAAGACAGGACACAGGAAGTAGGTCTCTTGCAGAGAGGAAAGACAGAGCAGCAGTGAAGGGTAAGGTTTTCAGCTCTCAGCTATTGCTCTGACCTCTTGGCTTTTAACTCTGCAATTGGCTCTGTGTTTCTTATTTAACAAGACGGTTACATCTACATTATGGGTCCCTTCTTACAAGTCTCCGAGGAAGAGGGAGGTTTCATGTAGTCAGGCTGTTTCTGATTCCCTTGTGGGTGGCAGAGGAGAGGGAGAGAGAGGTATTGAATTGCCAAGAAGGGATGTATGTAGAATGGACAAGAAGGAATGAATGTAGAATGGACAAGAAGGAATGAATGTAGAATGGACAAGAAGGAATGTATGGAGAATGGACAAGAAGGAATGTATGGAGAATGGACAAGAAGGAATGAATGGAGAATGGACAAGAAGGAATGAATGTAGAATGGACAAGAAGGAATGTATGGAGAATGGACAAGAAGGAATGTATGGAGAATGGACAAGAAGGAATGTATGGAGAATAGACAAGAAGGAATGAATGTAGAATGGACAAGAAGGAATGAATGTAGAATGGACAAGAAGGAATGTATGGAGAATGGACAAGAAGGAATGAATGTAGAATGGACAAGAAGGAATGAATGTAGAATGGACAAGAAGGAAAGAATGGAGAATGGACAAGAAGGAATGTATGTAGAATGGACAAGAAGGAATGTATGGAGAATGGACAAGAAGGAATGAATGAGAATGGACAAGAAGGAATGAATGAGAATGGACAAGAAGGAATGAATGAGAATGGACAAGAAGGAATGTATGGAGAATGGACAAGAAGGAATGAATGGAGAATGGACAAGAAGGAATGAATGGAGAATGGACAAGAAGGAATGAATGGAGAATGGACAAGAAGGAATGAATGTAGAATGGACAAGAAGGAATGAATGGAGAATGGACAAGAAGGAATGAATGTAGAATGGACAAGAAGGAATGAATGGAGAATGGACAAGAAGGAAAGAATGTAGAAAATGAGGGCGAGTGCCCATCTAGTGGAGGTGTGGGAGATCTGCCTGAAGCCCTCCAATGTCCTAAAGCCTGGCAACCTGAGGTTTGTAAACTTCCCTGGTGATGTTATTCTCCTGAAATCAGAGCACCTGTGGTGTCTGTTAGGGAGTCACAAACAGGCTCCTGAGAGGGTCGATATTTCCAGAACAAAGAGGCTGCTGCAGGTGAGCTTGGCCTGAGCAGCAGTCTGGTATGAATTCTGACAAACATGTGAATGGTAGATGGCTACATGACAGACAGACAGGCAGACAGATGACTGAAAATGGAAAGACAATAGATAGATAATAATGGATGGTAGATGGATAGGTTAATAATTAATAGGCTAAAGATAGGTGGATGATAGGTGGGTAGATGATAGGTAATGAATGGTAGATGGATCGATTAATAATAAATAGGCAGATATTAGGTGATAGAAGACAACAGAGTAGATGGTAGACAGATACTCTCATTATACACAAAATTATATATCTGAACTGCTGAAATGTTTAGGACTCAAAGCAAGCTTGTACAAGAAGGGGGAAGACAAAGGGTAATTATCACTTTTTATACTCCAACATGGCTTGAGCATGTTTTGAGACTGCAGCTTTGGGGCTGGAGAGATGGCTCAGTGGTTAAGAGCACTGGCTACTCTTTCAGAGGTCCTGAGTTCAAGTCCCAGCACCCACACAGTGACTCACAATTACCTATAATGGGATTGGATGGCATGCAGGTGCACATGCAGACAGAGCACTCATATACATAAATATTAAAAAACAAAAAGACTGCAGCCTTTGCCTTAGCCCAGCTGGGAAACCCTGGCTCATGCTGGAGCCCCTCTGGGAGCCGGTTCAGGCTGGTTTTAACTCTTAGAAGCCAAGGAGAGTCTTGTACGGGCTTTATGAAAGGTAGTGGAGATGAACCCATCCCTTTCATTCACTCATCAATCCCAAACAGGTGACACTTCCTAGATGCCACTGCCCACCTGTGTGCGGCACCTGCATCTGCTGGGCCATAACCTCCTGGCAGCCCTTCCTGCCTGGCTTCCCTTCCCTTCTGTTTGCTGACCTGGTGGCTGAGCCTTTGGGTGTGTAAATCCAGGCGGCCACTTCACAGCTCCTCTCAAGCACCCCACTGAACAATCCAGCCCTCATTATCCCTGCCTCTTCTCCAAAGCTGCATGGGCTCAGCAGGAAACCCGGGGACCAGCTCAGGTCTCTGTCATCCTGCTCACCATCACGAATACTTAGTGAGTGCTCACTGTATACCAGCCACTGTCTGCCTCAATGTTCCCAATTCTCTGATGGATGTCACTGTAACCAAATACCTGATGTGGCAGTTTGAATGCAACTGACCCCCATAGGCTCATAGTGAGTGGCACTATTAGGAGGTGTGGCTTTGTTGGAGTAGGTGTGGCCTTGTTGAAGGAAGTGTGTCACTGCAGGGGTGGGCGTTGAGGTCTCAAGCTTTGCTCATTGTCACAGACCACTTCCTGTTGCCTGCAAGATGTAGGACTCTCAGCTACTGCTCCAGCACCATGTCTGCCTGCACGTCCCATCATGATGATAATGAGCTGAACCCCTGAAACTGTAAGCCACCCAATTAGATGTTTTCCTTTGTGAGTTGCCTTTCCCATGGTGTCTCTTCACAGCAATAGAACCGTGTGACTAAGACACCTGACGAGCAGGAGCATAAAGGAAGGACTTACTTCGGCTTAGGTTTATGGTAGGGGAGGCATGGTGCCTTTAGCTTTGGCATGGCAGTTCAAGGCTGATCACACTGTAGTGGTAGATGGCAAACAGTGTGTCATCTAAGCCTAACCCTCTGCCCACCAGTCAGGCCTCACCTCTTTAAGGTTCCACAATCTCCCAAGGTGGCACCACCAGCTAACACATGAGCCTGTGAGGACGTCTCACATTAAAAGCCACAGCATCAATTACTCAAGGCAGAGAGACATTAAGGAACCCACTGAGGGTCACACAGTAACTAAACGGGAAGGACCCAACTGTCTACCCACCCAAATTTTTTGTGTTTTTAAAGGGGAAAAAATTTGGGGGACCAAAAGGGGGAAAAGGGGGAATGGGAATTTGGGGAGGAAAAGGGAAAAAAAAAACCTCTCAGTCTCCACGTGACTGCAGTTTCCAGTAAGCGAGATTTGGGGACGCCTTCAAACTATAGAGCATCCATCCAAAAAGAGTCTTGAGGCGGGGGAGGGGCTTGGACCTGCCTCTACTGAATGTACCAGGCTCTGCTGAGTCCCCATGGGAGGCCTTACCTTCTTGTAGGAGGGAGTAAGGGGTAGGTTGGGGGGGTAAGGCTGGAGGGGCAAGAGGAGGGAAGAGGGGGATCTGTGATTGGTATGTAAAATGAATAAAAAATTCTTAATAAAAACCATAAGAAAATAACAGCAGTTGTCCCAGAAAGGAAGGTGGCATGGCATCCCTCTAATAAACCTCATCTCCGAAGGGAAAAAAAAAGTTCCTGGACTCATGAGACTCATGAGTCGGTCATCAGGTAGGGTTGGGACCAGAGCAAGACAAATGTGTAACCATGACACCCAGCAAAGCACAGCCAAGTCACAGACTGAGTCGGCCAGGGGCGGCTTCTGGACTCACTGCAGAGGCGAGTTTATTCATGTGGGAGGGAGGGCACACAGGCAGCTTGAGACTAAGCGCCATAGGTCACTTTCAGAGGTGATGAGGGAGGAACCCCTCCATTAGATAATCCAGATCAGAGTGACATTTCCTTCCGGTTCCTCAGAGAGGGATTGGGTGGCTTTGGCCACCTTAACCAGGCTTTCTCAGGAGGGCCTCATCAGAAATAAAGAGGCAACTGAGGGGGTCCTCTGGTCAGCCTCCTCAAGCTGGAATCAGCAACAGTTTGTGGGGAGACATCTGAAGGCATTTTCTCTCTTATGTGGCCTGTGACTATGGCACAGGGCTGACTAGTACTCTATGTGGATGAGCTGGAAAGAGCTGGAAGCCCTGCATTAATGATTCCCATATGCTCTGAACAGCTGGTAAGCTAAGCGCAAGGCCAGGCCGTGTTCATCTAGGGATGTAGTGTTTGTTCCTGCTACCCTGCTATCAGACGCCCTCTGTACCTACTGGGAGCAGCCACACAGGTACCAGTGCAAGACCAAGTATAACAGCAGAGCTCTGGAAATGCCCTCCACAGCCTCCCAGTCAAGGAGATGTGGGCATAACGGGGGCTCCAGGCTGCGGATGCCACATCCAGGGAAAAGGCCAGGCAGCTGGCTTTGTGCAACGGAGTGGAAAATAATGACTCCAAATGCTAAAACATAAATGGCAGAGCTAGATGATAAAAGACAGACAGACAATCGATAGCTTGGGTTCAAGAGGGACACTGAGGTGGACTAGCCTTTTGATAAGAGATTTATTAGAAGTGTTATTAATATCACATTAACATGGGCCAATGGCAGGCACTCTGAGGAGAGTTCAGACTCACAAGGCCTCAGAGTATGGTGTGGTGATATTTTATTTGTACTGAAATGTGATTTTATTTGTATGTTAATAAATAAAGTTGCCTGGGGGTCAGAGCTAATAGCAAGCCATAGCAGAAGCTGGGTGGTGGCGGTACATGCCTTTAATCCTGGCACTTGGGAGGAAGAGCTAGGCAGGATCTCTGTGTGTTCAAGGATACAGCCAGCATGGAGATACACGCCTTTAATCTCAATACCAACCATAGAAGATCTGGAGGTCTGTACAGACAGCAGTGACAAGGAGGTCATGTGGCTGGGTTTACAACCAATGAGAAGGCAGAACAGAAAGTCTATATAAAAGACAGGACACAGGAAGTAGGTCTCTTGCAGAGAGGAAAGACAGAGCAGCAGTGAAGGGTAAGGTTTTCAGCTCTCAGCTATTGCTCTGACCTCTTGGCTTTTAACTCTGCAATTGGCTCTGTGTTTCTTATTTAACAAGACGGTTACATCTACACTATGGGTCCCTTCTTACAAGTCTCCGAGGAAGAGGGAGGTTTCATGTAGCCAGGCTGTTTCTGATTCCCTTGTGGGTGGCAGAGGAGAGGGAGAGAGAGGTATTGAATTGCCAAGAAGGGATGTATGTAGAATGGACAAGAAGGAATGAATGTAGAATGGACAAGAAGGAATGAATGTAGAATGGACAAGAAGGAATGTATGGAGAATGGACAAGAAGGAATGAATGTAGAATGGACAAGAAGGAATGAATGTAGAATGGACAAGAAGGAATGAATGTAGAATGGACAAGAAGGAATGTATGGAGAATGGACAAGAAGGAATGTATGGAGAATGGACAAGAAGGAATGTATGGAGAATGGACAAGAAGGAAATGTATGGAGAATAGACAAGAAGGAATGAATGTAGAATGGACAAGAAGGAATGAATGTAGAATGGACAAGAAGGAATGTATGGAGAATGGACAAGAAGGAATGAATGTAGAATGGACAAGAAGGAAAGAATGTAGAATGGACAAGAAGGAAAGAATGGAGAATGGACAAGAAGGAATGTATGGAGAATAGACAAGAAGGAATGAATGTAGAATGGACAAGAAGGAATGTATGTAGAATGGACAAGAAGGAATGAATGTAGAATGGACAAGAAGGAATGTATGGAGAATGGACAAGAAGGAATGAATGTAGAATGGACAAGAAGGAATGAATGTAGAATGGACAAGAAGGAATGAATGTAGAATGGACAAGAAGGAATGAATGTAGAATGGACAAGAAGGAATGAATGGAGAATGGACAAGAAGGAATGTATGGAGAATGGACAAGAAGGAAAGAATGTAGAAAATGAGGGCGAGTGCCCATCTAGTGGAGGTGTGGGAGATCTGCCTGAAGCCCTCCAATGTCCTAAAGCCTGGCAACCTGAGGTTTGTAAACTTCCCTGGTGATGTTATTCTCCTGAAATCAGAGCACCTGTGGTGTCTGTTAGGGAGTCACAAACAGGCTCCTGAGAGGGTCGATATTTCCAGAACAAAGAGGCTGCTGCAGGTGAGCTTGGCCTGAGCAGCAGTCTGGTATGAATTCTGACAAACATGTGAATGGTAGATGGCTACATGACAGACAGACAGGCAGACAGATGACTGAAAATGGAAAGACAATAGATAGATAATAATGGATGGTAGATGGATAGGTTAATAATTAATAGGCTAAAGATAGGTGGATGATAGGTGGGTAGATGATAGGTAATGAATGGTAGATGGATCGATTAATAATAAATAGGCAGATATTAGGTGATAGAAGACAACAGAGTAGATGGTAGACAGATCCTCTCATTATACACAAAAATTATATATCTGAACTGCTGAAATGTTTAGGACTCAAAGCAAGCTTGTACAAGAAGGGGGAAGACAAAGGGTAATTATCACTTTTTATACTCCAACATGGCTTGAGCATGTTTTGAGACTGCAGCTTTGGGGCTGGAGAGATGGCTCAGTGGTTAAGAGCACTGGCTACTCTTTCAGAGGTCCTGAGTTCAATTCCCAGCAACCACACAGTGACTCACAATTACCTATAATGGGATTGGATGGCATGCAGGTGCACATGCAGACAGAGCACTCATATACATAAATATTAAAAAAACAAAAAGACTGCAGCCTTTGCCTTAGCCCAGCTGGGAAACCCTGGCTCATGCTGGAGCCCCTCTGGGAGCCGGTTCAGGCTGGTTTTAACTTCTTAGAAGCCAAGGAGAGTCTTGTACGGGCTTTATGAAAGGTAGTGGAGATGAACCCATCCCTTTCATTCACTCATCAATCCCAAACAGGTGACACTTCCTAGATGCCACTGCCCACCTGTGTGCGGCACCTGCATCTGCTGGGCCATAACCTCCTGGCAGCCCTTCCTGCCTGGCTTCCCTTCCCTTCTGTTTGCTGACCTGGTGGCTGAGCCTTTGGGTGTGTAAATCCAGGCGGCCACTTCACAGCTCCTCTCAAGCACCCCACTGAACAATCCAGCCCTCATTATCCCTGCCTCTTCTCCAAAGCTGCATGGGCTCAGCAGGAAACCCCGGGGACCAGCTCAGGTCTCTGTCATCCTGCTCACCATCACGAATACTTAGTGAGTGCTCACTGTATACCAGCCACTGTCTGCCTCAATGTTCCCAATTCTCTGATGGATGTCACTGTAACCAAATACCTGATGTGGCAGTTTGAATGCAACTGACCCCCATAGGCTCATAGCTAGTGGCACTATTAGGAGGTGTGGCTTTGTTGGAGTAGGTGTGGCCTTGTTGAGAAGTGTGTCACTGCAGGGGTGGGCTTTGAGGTCTCAAGCTTTGCTCATTGTCACAGACCACTTCCTGTTGCCTGCAAGATGTAGGACTCTCAGCTACTGCTCCAGCACCATGTCTGCCTGCACGTCCCATCATGATGATAATGAGCTGAACCCCTGAAACTGTAAGCCACCCAATTAGATGTTTTCCTTTGTGAGTTGCCTTTCCCATGGTGTCTCTTCACAGCAATAGAACCGTGTGACTAAGACACCTGACGAGCAGGAGCATAAAGGAAGGACTTACTTCGGCTTAGGTTTATGGTAGGGGAGGCATGGTGCCTTTAGCTTTGGCATGGCAGTTCAAGGCTGATCACACTGTAGTGGTAGATGGCAAACAGTGTGTCATCTAAGCCTAACCCTCTGCCCACCAGTCAGGCCTCACCTCTTTAAGGTTCCACAATCTCCCAAGGTGGCACCACCAGCTAACACATGAGCCTGTGAGGACGTCTCACATTTAAAAGCCACAGCATCAATTACTCAAGGCAGAGAGACATTAAGGAACCCACTGAGGGTCACACAGTAACTAAACGGGAAGGACCCAACTGTCTACCCACCCAGGTTTCCTCCAGAGCCTGCTATGGATCATCATAAGCTTTCAGTGTAGGTACCAACAAAGGATCTTGTTGTAATGCTGCACCCCGGAATTTCCCAAGGAGTCTCATGCTGAGTAAAGGAAAAGGTTGAAGCCTGATGCCAAACAGGCGCGGAGAGACACCACACCATCCTGACAACTCATCACAGCCCAGACAATGGGTCAGTGATGGACGTGACCACACCTTGATCAGGATCATTTAGTTATGTATATCTCTCATTCTCTTTTTAAACCCAAACCTCTGTCAGGCTTCTGGGAAATGGACTTGGGCCAGGAAGCGTCACAGATCCTTTTGTTCTTCCTCCCAGTGTGGCCACGTTAAATACACTTTCTCTTTCTCTGTTTAATTAGCACAATTAAATGAGTGGCTAAGCCTAGCTTGCTAGGTCTGCCCAGAATCAAGAATGTCAACACAAATTTATGCATGATGGCACATGCCTTAATCTCAGCACTTGTGAGCTGGAAGATAGAGGCAGGAGGATCTGTGTGAATTCAAGGCTAGCCTTGTCTACAAAGCCAGCTCCAGGCCAGTGAGGGCCACATAGAGAGACCCCATGGAAGATTGCCTGGAAACAACCATCTTTTTTTCCATGGAGATGTTTCAAATAAGAATGTTATAACCTCAGCTAAGTGCTGTGTGGACTATAGGACAGGTTGGTGAGGACATGCATGCTCTAAGTGAATTTACAGGATGCTAGAAAAGATAGGAGGGTGTTGATTTTTTATCTTTTTGAGCTGAGGACTGAACCCAGGGCCTTGAGCTTGCAGGCAAGTGCTCTACCACTGAGCTAGATTCCCCAGCCCGAGGGTGTTTATTAACTGCACTGGTCCAGCCGAGGTGAGGGGCTGTGTAGCAGAGAGCCTGGCAGTAACTAGTCATCTATGGCGGCTGAGGGGCTGTTAGCTAGTCATCTCACAGGCCATTTGTGTGGGCTCCATATCTGAGGACAGGCTAATCTTGATGGGTTGTTAAAAATGTATTATTACATGTGTGTACATGATGGGGGGTGTGGGCATGTCGCAGCACACATATGGGGGTCAGAGGACAACTTTGTGGAGTTGGTTCTCTCCTTTACATGAGTTCTAGGGACCAAATTCAAGTCATCAGGCTTGCCTGGAGTGGTGGTTTGAAAGCAAATGGCTCCCAAAGGGAATGACATTATTAGGTGTGGCCTTGTTGGAGGAAGCCTGTCACTGCGGAGGTGAGCTTTGAGGTCTCATGTATGCGGAAGCTACTCCCAGTGAGACAGACCACTTCTCAGATCAAAGATGTAGGTAGGACTCGGGGCTCCTTCTCCAGCGCCATGCCTGCCTGCATGCTGCCATGTTTCCTACCATGTTGATAGTGGACTGACCCTCTCAACTGTAAGTGAGTACCCCCAATTAAATATTTTCCTTTATAAGAGTTGCTGCAGCTGGGCAGTGGTGGCGCATGCCTGTAATCCCAGCACTCGGGAGGCAGAGGCAGGTGGATCTCTGTGAGTTCGAGGCCAGCCTGGTCTACAGAGCTAGTCCAGGACAGGCGCAAAACTACACAGAGAAACCCTGTCTCGAAAAACCAAAAAAAAAAAAAAAAAAAAAAACCAAAAAAAAAAAAAAAAAAGGCGTTGCTGCAGTCCCAGTGTCTTCACAGCAACAGAAACTCTAAGACACCTGGCAAGTGCTCTTACCCACCATCACCTCACCAGTCCTCACTCTTCTGTTAACTTTCCTTTAGTTACTAGTGATTACGTATGTATTTATTGTTGACTGTTTTCATATGTTTGTAGTGGAAATTTTCTTGTGTCCTGCAGCTGCTCAGTCCCAAATAAACACAGAAGTTTACACTACTTATAAACTGGTCTATGGCTCAGGCTTATCGCTAGCTAGCTATTACATCTTAAATTAACCCATTTCTATTAATCTATATTTTGCCACTTGGCTGTGGCATTACCCATCTGCTGGCATCTTGTTCCTTTGGTGGTTGGATGGCATCTGCCCTGACTCTGCCCTGCTCCATCTCTTGGATTTCCTGCCTGCCTATAATCTGTCTTGCCATAGGCCAGAGTAGCTTCTTTATTAACCAATGGTAGCAACACATATTCACAGCACACAGAAACACCATCTCACAGCACGTTGCCTTGGTTTTCTACTGCCATGAAAATACATGATCAAGGCAACCTATAAAAGAAAGCATTTAATTTGGGATTCATGATTCCAGATGTTAAGAGTCCATGGCCATCATGGCAGGGCAGGGCATCATGTGCAGCAGGCACAGCAGGACCAGTAGCTGCCAGCTTGCATCTGATCGATAGGCACAGGCAGTGGGGGGCACTAATGGGTCCTGGCATGGGCTTTTGAAACCTCAGTGCCTTCCCTAGGTGACACACTTTCTCCAAGGTCCTGTGTGTGTCCTAATCATTCCTCAACAGTTCTACCAACTGGGGACTAAGCATTTAGATAGGCGAGTCCACAAGGGCTGCTCTCAGTCACTCTGTCACGTGTGTATGGTACATGGTCATCACCGCCTCCACTGCTACCGTTCACTGCCTCTTCTTCCCGAAGCCCCTTCTCTTCCCAAGAAATGTCCACCAATGTCCAGTCTTCCTCGTGTCCCACTTAATTTAGTCGGGACTGCCTGCAGGGATGAGGGTGGCAGGTTATCTACTGGAACATGGGCAACTTACCAGTGAGAACTCTACAAAGAGACGGACACCCCTCCCCCAGAACCATCACCTCTTCCTCCTCAGTGGCATCTTCTGCTACAAAAGCTAGCTGGTAGGGAGGAAGCTTCCAGCTCAGCTCTAGCTTGTTTTCTATGTTCTGTAACCATGTGGTTGGTGACTTCACCGCAGCATCTTACTAGCAAATCCAGGTGGGCAACCAAGAGCTTGCATTGTTTGGGAGCCTCTGAGGCTCCCCCGACCCATAAGGCACCCCATGCCTTGTCAGTCTATTGAACAATGGGCTCCAAGAAACTGCAATTTCCCCCAGAAATCTCACACTGAGAGAAGGAAAAGGCTGAAGCCTGGGCTGGGCAAGTTGTCCCCAGAAAGATCTACAACTTGTCAGACCTCCCTGGAGGAAAGACTAGAGCTGAGACAGTGAGACACTCGGACCAGGACTGCTGTGCCTGAAGAGGTCTAGGGTCGGGGGGGGCCTCCTCACTGGACCTTTTGGCTCCTCTTCCCCAGTGGCCATGTTGAATATACCTCCTTTCTGTTTTTCTAATTGTCCTGTTGTGGGTAGGGGCACAGCCTAAGTTGCTGGGGCTACCACCACCCTGCTCTGACCCTAACAGCCTCAATACCACCTTCACACACAAGCAGGAACCGTGGGTGTTTGGTTAATGCCCTCTGAGGCAGCTGCCCTGTACCTCAGACAGGGAGTGCTGATAAGGCTAATGGGTTGGGACAATGTCTGACATACACATACAGTGGTGGTCAATAAGGGTAGTAATTTCCATTACACTTATCACAGAAGTTAGTGTGGTGATATTGTGTTCCCCAAAATATTGTGCACCTTAATAAACTTATCTGGGGGCAGAGAACAGAACAGCCACTAGACAGACATAGAGGCCTGAAAATGGTGGCACTAACACCTTTAATCCTATCACTTGGGAGGCAGAGATCCACCCGTATCTCTGAGTTCAAGGCCACACTGGAAACAGCCAGGCATGGTGACTCACTCCTTTAATCCCAGGAAGTGATGGCAGGAAGCAGAAAGGTATATTAAGGCGTGAGAACCAGAAACTAGAAGCTTTTGCCTGGTTAAGCTTTTAGGCTTTTGAGCAACAGTTCAGCTGAGATTCATTCTGGATGAGGACTCAGAGGCTTCCAGTTTGAGGAAACAAAATCAGTTGAGGAATTGGCAAGGTGAGGAAGCTGTGATTTGTTCTGCTTCTCTGATCTTCCAACATTAACCCCAATACCTGACTTCAGGTTTGTTTTTATTAATAAGACTCTTTAAGATTCATGCTACAAGTTAGCAACTTTTTTTTGAACTTTTAAGTATAAACATTAATTACCACCCAAAGGCTAGGTAGGCAGTCAGCTGCTCAACAAGATTCAGATTCAGATCAAAGCAAAGTGAGGCCAAGAGGGACTGCTGGGTACACTCCAGCTCTGCCTGCCGCATGTGTGGTTAAGCAGGCAGATCTGTGTGTTTATCTTGGGGACTTTGAGTGTTGGATAATTAACATTCAGAGCCATTAGTATTTTACAGATCTCATGGTGGGAACTGGATGGAGACTGAGGTCACTTACAAGAAAATTTACCTTGACTTATGTATCTGTATTGTGTGCATGTATGTGTGCCATGGCATGCATGCAGAGGTTAGAGGACAGTTTGTGGAAGTTAGTTCTCTCCATCATGTGGAGGTCCCGGGAGCAAACTCAGCTTTGGCAGCAAGCACCTTTACCCACTGAGCCATCTTGCTGGCCCAGGACTGGTCATTCTTAAACACACAGTGGACTAACCACAAAGGAAACCACTTGCCTTGTGCTTCCTTAATCCAGCTGGAGAGTTACTGGACCATTCAAGAGGAGTGTTCCATTTACCACTGATTAGTTTCCAACCACCATGAGCCCCACATTTGTGCCTAAGGGAAGCTTACCCACTGCTTCATCCTTCCTCCAGAGAGGAATCCTTTACTGCCATTAGGGGGGTGGGCAGGGGTAGCTGGGGGTGATAGGAAGGGCTGGCAGGTGGGAAGACCCTCTAGGCCCTAGAGCCCAGGGGGACAAACTAGGAACTCACACAGAAACTGGGAGGTATTTCCATAGTGGGTTCCATTTAGAAACCATCTGGAGCTGACTTGGTTTAAATCGAGAAGAGCTAAAGCGAATTGTCAGGTTGCTCACAGTAAGAAACAGGGGTGATAGCAGTTAGCCAGGGCCTAGGAAAGTGAAGAGCTGTGGGAAATCCGGCCAGAGGCTTTTTCCTGATCACACTTGGGCATGGAGCTGTGATGTGTGAACAATCAACTAGGAAGTCATTGTCCTATTTTTATGAAAGGAGAAATCCCAGCATTGGAAGGAGCCAGGAGCCAGCAGATCAAAGACAGAGCGAATCAACCAGAAAACCCACAAGCTAAAACTTGAAGTCAAATCACACTCCAAGATCCCCAGGCTGAGGAAGTATGGAAGATGGAGCAGTGAGCCGGTAAAGGAGCAGGGCTAAGAGAACGGGAGAGGCGGCTCAGCAGGTAAAGTCACAATAAACACATGCCCTACTCACGGGCCAGGTCTTTCACCCTAACAGCTATACAGTTCCAAGTGGGTTCTACAAGGCCCAGTCAGGACAGAGGGGAAGAGCAGGGCACCACCGTCTGGGCCTGGACAGAATGACACCACTGCCAGATACGTACCCTGGAATGAGGCTGCAGCCGAGGCCATCGCAAGTGGGTCTGGCCATGGGCTGAGAAGGTGGGGTGCTTGGAAGCAATTTTAGAGACAGAAAGTGTAACTTAGAGGTAGATCCACCCAGCACACCCCATAGCAGTCTCAGTGGGGCTCTTTAAGAGTGGTGGACTGGAGAGCTAAGGTACTGATGACCAACGGTCACCAAAGCCACCTGAGTCACTGGGTTCTGAGTTCACTGACTCACACCAAGAAAGGAATTCAGACGTGCAAGCCGAGTAAATGTGAGAGAACTCCCAAGAACAGAACAGGTCCCAAGGGACAGAGCCCAGCCTCTCTGGACCTTACGGTGGGGGACCTAGAACATCATGGAACCTGGAAGAACACCGAAATCTTCATTGAGATTGGTCATTCTGAGCAAATAGAGGTAGTGAGTGGTCAACACGCCTTATGCTCTTTCCTGGCCTAAGCAGCCAACTGGAGAGTTACTTCCGTGGATATATTCTCAAGATTCATTAGGGCCCCACCCTCTCACTAGCTTGACTGGTCTTGGAGCAAAGAAGAAATTGCGAGCCAAATGGTGACCACTCCTGCACAGCGATGGCTGAACTGGTGTTTTAGTTGCTCAATACTTACTACCCTGTGTTCTTCATGTCACAAATACATTGTTTTTAACACATTGGTCAAAAGGCGGCACAGGCAGTATAAACTATAACTCCCCTACCCCCGGCCCACCCTAGGCAGGTATGGATCTCACTATGTAGTCCAGGCTGGCCTTCAACTCTCAACACTCCTGCCTCAAACTCCTGAGTGCTGAGACTGCTAGCATGTGCCACCATGCCCAACCTATAGTTTTTGGTTTTTTTTCTGTTATGGGATTAGGATTCAAGTCCACATCGCCTCTGACTGCCAAGTGGAGAAGGCAGTCTGCTTAGGGTGCCTCTGGCTGAGCACAAGTCTGGGAAACTGAAATTTCAAACCTGTTGCAGAGGTTTACTGAGGGAAGTGGGTAGGAGCTCACGCTGCATATGTCCTCCTTTCTGGCAATCCCATGGCCCTCAGCACCATAGCCCTTTCTAACCATGAACACACACACACACACACACACACACACACACAAAATAAAGAAACCTTAAAAAGAGAAATCTTGGCCGGGTGGTGGTGGCTCAGGCCTTTAATTCCAGCACTCGGGAGGCAGAGGCAGGCGATCTCTGTGAGTTCGAGGCCAGCCTGGGCTACAAAGTGAGTTCCAGGAAAGGCGCAAAGCTACACACAGAAACCCTGTCTTGGGGGAAAAAAAAAAGAGAAATTTCAATTTGAAATTCTTAAGACAGACAGATGATCCTTGGTTCTTGACACTGACTAGCCCCACCCACAAAGCCTCTCACTCAGCATAAGTTACTGCATCTTGGTTTGAGGACTGGCTGGACTCTGAAGAAGGCAGAGCCACAGGGATGAAGCTTGTGTCCCACTTCTGCTTCAACTAAGCACCTCTGTGTCGGATTCCCAGGCTTCTGAGGACCCATAAGAACGAGGGCTGCATCACCACACACAGTGCTATACGCTGGAGACACGAGTAGCTGTGTGCCTGGGGTCTTCAGTGGCTGTCTACTCCAGAAACAGAAAACTGTCCACATACAGAGGCTTAAAAAACAAACATGAGGTTTTATTCTTTCTTTTGTTGCAGAGAATAAATAGCCACATACTCTATATGCCCATTTATAAAAGCACTTCTAAAAATGTCATGTACGGGAACCAACAGTAGCTTTTTGACTGTAGATAGTAGATAGCAGGTCATACATATTATGTAACTTTGAACACTTGGATCAAGCAACTTTAAAAAAAGGCTGAGCTTAAAAACCTCACTCAAGTGTATCTTTTAAAATGGTTACACTAAAAATGATCAGGTTTTAACTTATTTTATTTAAGAGGAAGTCTTTCTGTTATAAAAATTACCCCCCCAAACTCACAAAAACCTAAACCGACAATAAAAAGTTGGTCCTGGTACCTTCACAGGAATCACTCAGGAGGATGTAGGGAAAGGGAAGGAGTACCTGGCCAGCCATGGCCCTCCCAGCATGCATGCTGGGCTTCCCACTTGATCCGTGGCACCTCTGCCACAGGAGAAATGTTCAGTCATCTAAGCCTATGTTTCTGAAAAGGTAGGACATGGACTCTCCATTGTGGATGCGGCGGATGGCTTCCGAGAGGATCATGCTGATGTCCACGGTTTTGATCTTGGGGCACTGCAGCTTCTGGATTTCATGTGGGATGGTGTTAGTGACCACCACCTGTGAGTCACAAGAAACAAGTGCATCAGACGCCAAGCAGCTTCAGGGCTGGGGTATGACTCATAGTGGAGTGTATGCTTGGTGTGTGAAGGTCTGGGTATGGCAAACAAAACAAAAAGAACAGCACAGAACAAAGCCAACCTGGAAAATGGAGAGCAAAGCCAGCCAGTGTCATGGCTTCATCTGAGGGTCACCCTGTAGGGGGGCCTGTTGTCCCCTTCAACTTCTGGGGTTTACCCCATGGGGGACCCGTCCCTTCCTACAGCTCCTGCTTCTATCAGTACAAGCTGCTCAAGCTTTAAGATCTGATGACCTCAATCCCATCAGAGCAATTACAGCCCAAAAGGCACTGACAAATGTTGGGGATATGTGGAGAAACTGGAACTCCTGCTCACTGCTGGTGGAGCTGGAGTTGGGTCTCTCCTGCACAACTGTGGAGAGACCTGACTCCTCAAAGTTGTCCTCTGACCTCTACATGAGAACCTACATTCACATACATATATCACACACACAAAGTAGATAAAAATTAATTGTAAAATATGTAAACAACTTGAAGAGACAACATGTAGCACATCCCATTAGAGCATTTTTCAGGCATGGAGACTTACTACACCTTGAAAATACTATGACCGTCACAGATGACCACAGTGTGAAATGGGCACATGGGCACACCCGTAGAGAAATAAAGCAATGGGGAACTAAGAGGGCATCGCAGTAATGGTTCACAGGGGATGTTTCTTCTTAAACCAGCTGGGCGCACAACATACAACTGGAGGATTCTAAACATCCCTGTACCACTCACTCACCTGAAGTGGTGAATCTTACGGGAGGCAAATCATAACTGAATCAGGGCATACCTCATTCAAATGGGAAAGCTCCAGTGTCAGTGAAATGCAAACACAAATTTTGCATTTGACTGATGCTGAACTCACGGCAAGCCTCCTGTTGAGATTTAAGTCACAGGCTACCCTGGGCTTGCACCTTCTACCAAGTACGATCTTGTACTTGTTCTGCTCTCTTGCTAAGGGCTCAGGCAGCTACCCTGACTGCCAGCCTACTACCTCATCAATGGCAGACTCTTCAATCAGCCGGGGGGCATCAGAGGATAACAAGCCGTGAGTTGCCATCACAAAGATCTTATATGCGCCTCTTTCCTTCAGGGTCTCTGCTGCAGCAAGAAAGCTGTCCACGTCATCAATGATGTCATCCTGTCAAATCAAATCAGGACACAGGGCACATCAACACTTGCAAAGACAGACTGGACAACCAGGAAAAAGACAGGAACAGCCAGGACATACTAAGGCACCTACAGTTTAGTCTCAACATCAAGATGGCATGTTCCTGCCTTGAACCTCCACAGACCTTCCAGGTTTCTCACACAAGTCACCTGCACAGCACCTACCACTTGCAGGATTGGTCCTGGCGGGCCCAAGGCTTTGGGAGGTGGGGAGGCCTGTGGGATGACTTTGAAATACACAGGAAAGCTTTCTTGGATGCTTTCAACTCTGAGTTATGGAACTAAGGCTTCCCTAAAGCATTTTCTTATACTTTCTTACTTCCTGTATAGGAAAACATGACATGGTGGGCTTGTCTGGAGACTGGATCTTATTATGTTGTCCAGGGTGTCCTGAATGCCTGGGCTCAAGGGACCTTAGTCTCCTGAGTAGCTGGGAGTACATACAAGCCCATACATACCACTGTCTGTGCCCAGCTAAGAAATGTCTTTGAAAAACTTCTCAATTATATTTACTTATTTGTGTGTGCATGGGTGCATGAGTACCACATCATGTGGGGAGGTTGGAGATTAAAAATAGTATAATGAAAGCCAGGTGGTGGTGGCACACGCCTGTAACCCCAGCACTCAGGAGGCAGAGGCAGGCGGATCTCTGTGAGTTCAAGGCCAGCCTGGTCTCCAAAGCGAGTTCCAAGAAAGGCGTAAAGCTACACAGAGAAACCCTGTCTCGTAAAACCAAAAAATAGTATAATGAAAGCCGGGCATGCTGGCATACCTTTAATCCCAGCACTCAGAGGCAGAGGTAGGCAGATCAAATCTCAATTTTCAAAGCTAGCCTGATCTACAGAGTGAGTTTCAGGACCCTGTCTTTAGAAAAAATATTTTAAAAAGTGAAATGGATGTCAGTCTGCTTGACAGTTCTTTTGTATTACATTTCTTCGTTTATTTACTCCTGTATTTGTGTGTATACTGTGTGGGTGTGTAAGCCATAGCATGCATGTATTACTGAACTATAGTTCAGCAAGATAGTGTGTGTTAGTGAGGGTTTCTACTATTGTGATAAAACACCATGATCAAAAGCAACTTGAGAAGGAAAGGGTTTATTTCAATTTACAATTCCACAACACAGTCCATCACTGAGGGAGTCAAGGTAGAAACCTGGAGGCAAAAGCTGATGCAGAGGCCATGGAGGGGTAGTGCTTACTGGCTTGCTCCTCATGGTCTGCTCAGCCTGCTTTCTTATAGAACGAAGGACCACTAGCCCAGGGATGGCACCACCCACCATGGGCTGGGCCTCATCCATCAATCACTAAGTAAGAAAATGTGGGGCTGGAGAGATGGCTCAGTGGTTAAGAGTATTGACTGCTCTTCCAGAAGTCTTGAGTTCAATTCCCAGCAACCACATGGTGGCTCAAAACCACTTGTAATGAGATCTGGTGCCCTGCAGGGACACATGCAGGCAGAATATTGTATCCATAATAAATAAATAAATCCCAGCACTGGGGAGGCAGAGGCAGGTGGATCTCTGTGAGCTGGAGGCCAGCCTGGTCTACATGCACATATGTCTACATACACACACTCATGGATAAATATAAGGGAAAAAAGAAAACTGTCCAACGTGGAGAACAGACGCATTAGCTGTGTTGTACTGTAATACACCACCTAGCAGTGAAGACTAGAGCACCACTAGGTAGATCAACCACAGCATGGATCAAAAGTCTCCACGTGCACACATATACTATTTATATAAACACTCAAGTCTTTGTTTCTTAAAATGTATATGAGTGTTTTGCCTGTGTGTATTGGATCCCCTAGAACTAGAGTTACAGACAACTGTAAGCTGCTGTGGGTGCTGGGAACCAAACCCAGGTCCTCTGTAGGAATAGTAAATGCTTTTAATCACTGATCAATCTCTCCAGCCCTAGTGCCCACGTTGTTTACATGTAGAAACAGCACTCTTGGTAGACTGTAAATTCAGCAATGCCACGAATGGAAGTCTCTCAGGCTAATGAGAGCCTCTGGTGGGAGAGGAGACCGGGGAAAGCCTAGGAAGGCTCTTGGCCCCTGGCCCCATGCTCTCTGCTCAGGGGAGCAGTGAGCTGCAGCTGTCTGAGCCATTCTGCAGTGTACCATTTAGTACGCATGTATGGAATAATGCGTGTGAGTTTGGGGTTAGGGACCAAACCCAAGGCCTATGAACCACAACCCTTACTGCCCATCCGTGTTTAAAACTTTAATCAACCCGGTCCCTTACTTTAACCATAAAAATAACAACTTCCTAAAACATGGAAATAAACAGCTCTACCATAGATACTGCCCCCTCCCCACTTCTTTCTTGACAGGGTTTCTCTGTGTAGCTCTGGATGTCCTGGAACTCACTCTGTAGACTAGGCTGGCCTTGAACTCAAGAGATCCTCCTGCCTTAGCCTCCCAAGTGCTGGAATTAAAGATGTGCACCACCACAACCCAGCTCCTGTGTTTTTTTCCTAAACTATTACCATTTTTCTGTTTGGGGCCAAAATTAAAATATAGCACAAAATACTGACAGACATGATACTTACCTGGCCAACCCACCGCGGGGGGCCCCCCTCCCCTGGTCTTATGGACACTATTACAAGTAAGTCTACAGAGAGATGGTAGTAACAATAAAAGAGAACCACGTACCACAATGATGGCAATCCTTCCTCCGACATCACCAACAACCGTGATTGGGGGTTTTTCTTTAGGAATCAGCACTGATCAGAATGAAACACACACCTCAGTGCCTATGCTCAAAGGTAGAACAAAGACTTAAAAGATTTTAAATAGTTAATGTCACTGGTCATGGTGACACACGCCTTTGATCCCAGCACTCAGGAGGCAGAGGCAGGTATATCTCTGAGTTCGAGGACAGCCTGGTCTACAGAGAGAGTTCCAGGACGGCCAGGGGCTGGCTACACAGAGAACCTTATCTCAAAAAACAAAAACAAGCCAGGCAGTGGTGGCACAAGCCTTTAATCCCAGCACTACAGGAAGGCAGAGCCAGGTGGATCTTTGTGAGTTCAAGGCCAGCCTGGTCTACAGAGCGACATCCAAGACAGGCACCGAAACTACACAGAGAAACCCTGTCTCGAAAAAACAAACAAAACAAAAATCAAATACCAAACAACAAATGAAAATATAAATTAGACTTCATTAAATTCTTTATATACCAAAGGACACTATCAAGACAGAAGAGAGAACTCCCAGGATGACATAGTATGTAAATACTGTCTCTCTGGTGAAAGCCTGGTATCCTTTAACTTGACAACAAAAGATAAACCAATTAAAAAATTGGCAAAAGATGTGAATAGACATTTCTCAAACAGCCTACAACCACACAAACACTACCTGACATTATTAGGTCCTCAGCTCCAGAAAAAAAAGAAAGACACACAACCATAGCAAAATGCCATTCACACCCACAGGATGGCTAACTTTTTAAGAAATTTTAATTTTGGAGAGATTGGAGCCCTTCTGTATTTCTGATTCTGAATGTTCTGAACGGTACAACTGGTGGCTGCAGTTAACAGCACTGGCTGTTTTCCAGAAGACATGGTTTCTGTTCCCAGCATCTACATGGCAGTTCACAATCTCCTGTTAACTCCAGTTCCAGGAAATCAGATGCCCTCTTCTGGCCTTTGTGGTTAACAGGCCTGCATGTGGTACACATACATACACACATGCAAAATATTCATGCACGTAAAGATAAATGAGTCTTTTTAAAAAGCGATGCACCGGTACATCTGCTGTGCAAAACAGGCAGTGTTTCAAAAGTTAAACAGGATCACCAGGTGGGCAAGCAGCTCCTAGGTATACAGCCAAAAGAAAGGCAACCTTAGGTGGGCAGTGATGGCACATGCCTTTAATCCCAGCACTTGGGAGGCAGAGCCAGGTGGACCTCTGTGAGTTCAAGGCCAGCCTGGTCTACAGAGTGAGTTCCAGGAAAAGCACAAAGCTACACGGAGAAACCCTGTCTCAGGAAAAAAAAAAAAAAAAAAAAGGCAACCTTATGTCCATAGGGGAACTCAGCCATGAATGCACACAACAGCAGCACACACAAAAATGACAGGCACAGCCTAAATTTCTACCGAACAGACATCTACTCTGTGACAGTGACACACCAGGACTGGAGGCTTCCTGGCTTTGCTCCTCCATTCCGGTCAGGGCTCCCTCACTGCCCCTGTTCTCCAGAAGGCACAGATGATAAGTCACAATAGTATCTCTGGACAGCGGCACTCTCCTCTTAAATCTCAAAGGATGGTCGCAAGGGTCCCACTAGGATAATGCCTAATGAGCTGTGGGGTTAGGATCCAAGACCACAGACTGGTACTGCTGTGAGGCTTTGGACCAGGCCAGGACCTGTCACTGCTTGTCTGTCTATTCTTGTGTCTATTCCACTTTGTATTCTGGAAGCACATACTTAATCAACAGGCCAAAGGGGGCAGGTTAAAGCTAGAGGAAAAACTGCTTCAGAATGACACTCTGAGTCTCACCCATCTCTGTATGAGATGGTGTTTAAAGTTCTGTCATGGTGATGGGTTTAGTGTCCTGGCAAAAGCTTGAGAGAGACTTCTACTGTGGAAGGCTGGATCCGTGAGGAGCTGATGGCATCTTCATCGAGGATGTCCCAGCCTCCTGAGCCTTGAGCAATGCATCTTATTACAGCAGACTACTTAGCAAGACAGACAGGTCTTGTTCTGACTTTATTTACTGACATTCTAGGTTTTCTTTTGTTCTAAGCAGTTTTGAGTATTTAGAGGGCTGCAGGTAGTTGTGCAGACATGCATTCGAAAGAAAAAATACTTAGAAATAATTACTAATAATTGGCCAGGCCCTATCCTATGCTAAACACATAAACCTGGCCAGCACTTTGCATGTGATATAAAGTAAGATTGAACAGTTCTGTGAATAAAGAAGCCTCCTGCCTATGCCAGCATGCCCTGAACAGACCAGTGCAGCTCCCTGATGTACCGCACCTGAGTCTGAAGAGCTGAATCTTTTCCTAGTCTTCTCGAAATTTGGGCTCCCTCAATCAAAGGCTATTGGCTACCATAATTCAACCAGGAAGAGTATTATCAGTTTTTGCCAACTCAAAGAGTTAAGAGGGCCTGGCAGTGGTGGCGCACGCCTGTAATCCCAGCACTTGGGAGGCAGAGGCAGGTGGATCTCTGTGAGTTGGAGGCCAGCCTGGTCTACAAAGCGAGTTCCAGGACAACCTCCAAAACTACAGAGAAAGCCTGTCTCGAAAAACCACAAAACAAAACAAAACAAAACAAAAACTAATAGTAATTAAAAAAAGAATTTATACTAAAATATTCCCTCCACAAATTCAAGCAGCTCAGAGAAAAGTGGCAAAAAGATCCCTGTGGACACTTACTTGGGATCTCTAGGCTGGGGTGGATAGCAGCTACACTCCTGACCATGGGTGGGGAGTGCCGACCATCCACCAAGTCAGACTCAGCATCCTGTGCTTCTCCATGGATCACTGCAATTCCCAGTCGCAGACGCTCTGCGAAAGATTGTGCCCTGCAAAGAACAGCAGACAGAAATAAAAAACCACACAGGACCTTGGCCTGCTAATGTCTGGGCAAAGGACATAAGCAAAATGTTTCTCCCAAAGGAGTAATTACAAAAGAAAAGCCAGGTGGTGGTGGCGCACGCCTTTAATCCCAGCACCTGGGAGGCAGAGGCAGGCAGATCTCTGTGAGAAAAGGTGCAAAGCTACATAGAGAAACCCTGTCTCGAAAAATAACAGCAACAACAACAAAACAAAACAAAAACCCAAACCAAACAAACAAAAACCCAAAAGAGAATGACCACTTAAGACTCAGGAAGACTGAGTGTAGAGCCCACAAATGAGCTGCTGCCACCAGCCAATGAGAACCTAGTGTTAAGGAACCTTTTTGCAGCCTCAAGTTTCCTCTTTTGCAACTGCTAATACTATCTGCCAGACTTCTCTGAGAATCAATCATATGAAACAAGGTCCATTAAACACCCATCAAAGTATTACACATTAATTTTTGAAAGTTTATGAAGGCGCAATGAGAACACAAGAAACTACATACTCCAAGCACACAACTTCACAACCTCTGAGAGACCTTTATATTGCTGCTTATCTATTTACTTATTATTGGGAAATTGAGTTACTTCCATTCCCTCATTTAAATTTTTTATTAAGGATTTTTATTTTACTTTTAATTATATGTACAGATGTGTATATATTCAGATGTGTATATTGTGGGTATATGCACATGAGTGCAGTTGCCTATGGAGGTTGGAAGAGTGCTGGACCCCTGGAACTATTCTCTTTGAGTACCTGGTTGTGAGCCACTTGACATGGGTGCTAGATTTGAGACACTGTCTCACTATGTAGACCAGGCTATTCTGAAACTCAAGAGAGATCCTCCTGCCTCTGTCTCCCAAGTGCTGAGATGAAAGGTGTGTCCCAGTACATATGGACCTTTAATCTTACAAGTTTACTAAGTGACTGTGTTAGTTCTAACAGCATTTTTCCAAAGTCCATCAGATCTCTAATATAAGTGATCAAGTCACCCTTGCATCCATACACACATTCTCACTGTTCTTAACTCTGCAATACAGAACCTCAGTGCCAGATGTGTGTAAGTGCAAGAACAGACACTGCTGTCTTCTTCTAGAACTTGGGGGCACCATCAATTTTCACCACTGAGGTGTCAGCTCTACGTTTTTACAGATCGTTCTCTGATGAAAAAGTTCCCTTCTTTTCTTAGTTTGCTTAAGCTAGATTGTCAAATCTTCAAGTCTGAGATAATTATGTGGCTTCTCTTTTTTTTTGTTCTTTTAACATGGTGACTGACATTTACAGACCTTTAAAAGCTGCCACACCAAACCTCAGGATCCTGGGACAAGCTCCAAGAGCATGATGTGTTCATCTTTTGTACACTGTTAATTCAGTGTTTTAGAACTTTCCCTCTATGGTCACTGGGATCAGCTATCAGTGACAAAGCCTCAAAATGAGGTGAAAACATCTACTGAACATTGATTACTTTTCTGGAAATGTCTATAAATGTGTGACAAAATTCACCATTAAAATCTGGACCCCACTGGGTGTGGTGGCTCATGGGCATAATCTCAGCCTGGAGGCTAGAGGAGGAGGAAGGCTTTAAATTCAAGGCCAGTGTGGGCTACAGAAAAAGACCCTGTCCAAAAAAAAAAAAAAGAATGGATAGTTTGTATGACTTAATCATTAACAAAAACACGTTTTGTTTCTGCCTGCACGTATGTCTGTACACTATGTGTATGCAGTGCCTGAGAGGCCAGAAGAGGGCGTTGGATTCCTGGAACTGGAGTTAGGGACGGTTCTTAGCCACTTCTTCATTTATTTAATTTTACATGTATGCCCATTTTGTCTACAAGTATGCATGTACACATGTGTGCTCGGTGCTCACAAAGGCCAGCAGAGGATTGTTGGGAGCTTTCACGTGGTGCTGTGAATAAAAACCAGGTCCTCTGGAAGAGCAGCCAGTGCTCTTTACTGCTGAGCCATCTCTCTGGTTCCAGCTTAAATAACTTTAAACTCAGACTTGCTTTACCGCACACAATGTCCAGGTGGAGTCCCTGGCTGAGCGGGTGCTTAGCAGCCTTCCTGATGCTCTGTCTGTTCTACTGACTGCTGACAAAGGAGGGGTGAGACTGCCAGCCACCCCAGAGGACATACCGATTTCTCCTTACAGTTACTGTATTTTGACAAGAAACCCTGCTACTTAGTTCATAATTACCACACCTTCCTGAAGAAGTGGCCTTTTTCCTTTCTGATGGTGACAACCTCCCTACGAGAACATGCCTCTTACAAAAGGTTTCCTTCATCCCTCTCCAGAAGAGGAGAAGAGGAAACACAAGTAAAAGCATCTGGTGCTGAGCCCCAATTCCTATTCCATGGACGCTGTAAAATCACCAGTCTTTAGCCACGTACAAAGGTAGTCTTGTGTGTTGGCTACTTCAATATCCTGTCGGCCCACAGGTAGAAAAGCACGGCTGACGAAGGATGCTCCTCCAGGAGGAAACAGCACTGGAAACACCTGATTCAAGATGAGTGGGAACCATTCCAAGAAACACATTGGGGGGGGGGGAGTGACCTTTTCTTTTTTTATTTTTATTTTCTAGGGCTGAGGACCGCCAGGACCTAGCAAGCGCTCTACCACTGAGCTAAATCCCCAACCCCGAAGTGACCTTTTCTTAAAGATTTATTTTGTTTATTATGGGTACAGTGTTCTGCCTGCATGTATGCCGGTAGGCCAGAAGAGGGAGCCAGATCTCATTACAGATGGTTGTGAGCCAACTTGTGGTTGGTTGCTGGGAATTGAACTCAGGAACTCTGGAAGAACAGCCAGTGCTCTTAACCACAGAGCCATCTCTCCAGCCCCCTTTTCTTTTCTTTTGGTTTTTCAAGACAGGGTTTCTCTGTGAAACAGTCCTGGCTGTCCTGGAACTCTCTTTATAGACCAGGCTGGTCTCGAACTTACTGAGATCTACCTGCCTCTGCCTCCCTTCTTTATTCCTGGGAAGTTCACTGCTCTGGTTTGTCAGGTGTTAACACAGCCACTTCGGCTTTCTTCTAACTAATCAGTTCCATGGTATGTCACTGTCCTCCTTTGCTTTCTGTGGAGATAAAGTCCATGAGTGAAGCAACTTGGGGAGGAAAGGATTTATTTGGCTAACACTTCCTGATCACAGTCCACCACTGAGGGAAGCCAAGACAGGAACTGGAGCAGAGACCTCAGAGGAGTGCTCTTTACTAGCTTGCTCCTTGTAGCTTGCTTAGCCCACTTGCTTATACAACTCAGGACTATTCACATAGTAGAGACACCACCCACAATCGACTAAACTCTCTCACATTAATCAAGAAAATGCCCCACAGATAACCCCACAGGCCAATTTAATGGGGGGAATTCCTCAACTGAGGTTCCCTTTTCTCATCTGTCTATAGTTTATGTCAAATAAACAAAAATTACCCGCACAGTCACATTATCTTTTACCTTCAAATCCCACCCACTTCCACTCACCTATGAACCTTGCCTTGGTAGGTCCCTGGCCACACAACCTACCCACCCCGCACTGGGCCAGACTCCTATGTGGGACCTTGGTCTTCCATTTTATCAAGTGCATAGGACCCAACACTTCTTCTAGTCTTGCTTTTCCAGCACCAATAACAACTGAAAACAGGCTTTATCGACAAGCTCAAAATAGCTAGAAGAAGCAAGGCGGAGGAGAGACTCTACTGACTCATCAGAACCATCTCAGACACTGGAGAGCAAGGCCAGGAAAAGTTTCCTGCGGGTGGGGTGGGGTGGCAGAGACCTCACCAGTGCAGCATTCTCACCTGCTCCACAACTGAGGAAGTGCTGTCAGAATGTGAGGAATCACTCCAGGAAACCTACTCACGCTCAGCCACCGTCAAGGTGCATTTTTATAGACACAATGCCTCTTTCAGTAGGAAGTTGACATTACTATAGCACGTGCACCTTAACTGTCCTGTGACACTAACACTTCTTAAACGCACCTAAGTTGCCAAGGACAATTTTAAGAGCCACGACATATTGCCTGCCTGAGTTAAGTTTCTGTTGTTCAATATTGAGCTACTAACCAGAAACTTTTGACATGCCTGGACAAGTCTTGAGTTATTAGAAAATAACAACATTTCCTTATCTTTCTGCTACAGTGACCATTAGTAACAATGTTTTGTGGTTAGGTTGCTTGGTTGGGTTGCTTGGCAACTCAACAGTCCCCTGATCTTTTCCCAAAGATAGTTTCCTGGTCTGCTTACTATAAAACCCACCTGAGAAAAATAAAATTTTGCAGTTGATCAGAATACTGTCTTACTGTCAATTCTTTGTGTCTCTTGTCCCTTTCATTCACCATTCCCCCTTCTAGGGTCTCTGCTGAAGATCCCGCTGGTCAGGACACTAAGTAAGCCATCTACTGGCTTGGTCCTATCAAGAAATGAATTCACATTTCTTAGGAAAAACTTTCATAGGAGCAGGGCTGTACAACACAGTTAAATATAAAAGGTGATCTGTATGTGTCTGTCTGTCAGAGCTCAGAAAAAAGGAGAGCATATTTTATTAAGAATTACCAAATACCCCCATTTTATGATTTGGTATTAGGACTAGGATGTGGCTCAGTGGCAGATCATTTTTTGACATGTCTGACAATGAGTTCCATTCCCAACACTAAATAACAGTAGCAATAATTAATTAAAAAGCTGTTTGACATCACTTCAGCTGGTAGCCACTGTCCCAGCAGCCACTGGAGAGGCCCGGCAGACCCGCCTGAACAAGGGTTTAGGCTGTCATAAACACCACACAACATACCCGCCTGAACAAGGGTTTAGGCTGTCATAAACACCACACAACATACATGGATGAACCTCCAGGATATGGTGCTGGATGAAGAAAGCATGCCATAGGTCATTTACTTGTGACTGCAAATCCACAAAAGCAGACAGATGTGAGTGTGTGCCCAGGGGCAGTACGAGAAGGATGGGGTGATTACTTAATGACCACAGGGTGATTTTTCTATGATAAAGTCTTCCAAGCAGTGACAGGTGACAGGTGTACATAACTGTAAATGCACTCTAAAAGCTATGAACTGTGAAAAGACTTCAGTCCTTCCAGACTCTCAGCGTGTGCATTATGGATTCAACTTTTTGAAATTCAGAAATTGCAAGCATACAGAAAACTGCTTGCCTCTGCACTGAATATGGATACACTTTGGTTCTTGCCTTGTTTCAGCAAAAAGACCTATTTATCACACTGTATCAGGAACTATATAGAGATGATTTAAAGATCATGGAGCAGGGCTGGAGAAATGGTTCATCAATAAATGGCACTTGCTGCCTTTGCAGAGGATCCAGCTTCAGTTGCCAGCAAACAGAGAGGTTCACAATCAGCTACAACCCCAGTTCCAGGGGATCAGATAGCCTCTTCTGGCCTTCATGGACATCAGACATGCATGTGGTGGTAGACACAGACACATGCAGACAAAACATTCATATACATAAAATAAAATAAATCTTAAAAAAAAAAAAATAGGTGGAGAGCTGGGTGTGGTAGCACATATCTTTAGTCCTAGCACTTGGAGACAGAGGTATGGTGATATTTTATTTGTACTGAAATGTGATTTTATTTGTATGTTAATAAATAAAGTTGCCTGGGGGTCAGAGCTAATAGCAAACCATAACAAAAGCTGGGCAGTGGTGCACACCTTTAATCCTGGCACTTGGGAGGCAGAGCTAGGTGGATCTCTGTGTGTTCCAGGATACAGCCAACATGGAGATACACGCCTTTAATCTCAATACCAACCATAGAAGACCTGGAGGCCTGGATAGACAGGCAGTGATGAGGTCAAGTGGTTGGGTTTACAACCAATGAGAAGGCAGAACAGAAAGTCAATAAAAGGACAGACACACAGGAAATAGGCCTCTTTGCTGAGGGGAAGGACAGCAACAGCAGTGAGGGTAAGAAAAGGTTTTTAGCTCTTAGTTATTACTCTGATCTCTTGGGCTTTTAACTCTGCAATTGGCTGTGTTTCTTATTTAATAAGACTGTTCATCTACACAGAGGAAGAAGGAACTCTGTGAGTTTGAGGCCAGCCTTGTCTACAAAGTGAGTTCCTGTCTCAAAAAAGATAGGTGGATGTGCATAAGTTCCATGGAAAAAAGTGTCATCCTTCCATCCCAATGAGAGTCCCTGGTCCTTCATACTTTAGAGATCCAGCAAACCACAGTATTTGACTAGAAATGACTTTAGTTTCTTCTTCTTGGAGAATAATGATTAAAGAGTCTGAACCCTGCGTGATTCTGTGCTTTCCCTCTCTGGTGCAGGGGTTTTTCTAGAAAGTATCAGTGGTTAGTATGTGGAAAACCTTTCAACTAAAATCAGTTTGCAGTAGTTTATCACCAAACTAGATACTTTTAGCAAAACCTAGCTTGCGCTATAGATTCCCAGCTGCCTTAGGGTGCTTCTATCTTGTAAATGTCACTTTTCCACACACATAAACATGTGGCCCGTCAGCTGGATACAAGTCTGCTTACAAGCCACTGAGTTCTTTGAAGATGAGGCATTAAACAAGGTAGGTTAAGTAAGATTTTTAAAAATTACATTTATTGCCAGGCATGGTGTTACACGCCTTTAATCTCAGCATTAGGGAGGCAGAGGCAGGTGGATCTCTGTGAGTGCCGGGACAGCCAGAGCTGTTACCCTCTCAGAAAAAAACAAAACAAAACATTTATTTATTTAAAATGAGTTGAGGGTGAATGAAGGTCAGAGAACAACCAATGGGAGTTGGTTCTCTCTTCACACCATATGGCACCAGGGACTGAACTCAGGTTCAGTATCAGACTTGGCAGCAAATGCCTTTCCCTTCTGAGACATCTTACCAAATCCCTCAAACAGGACTGATGACAGATCTAGAGATTAAGAGTAGAAGCACTAGGTCAGGACTCCTCAGATGGGATGACTTTGGTTAAGAAATATGACTGACAGACAGTAAAATACCTACTTAACAGGTAGAGGCGGCAGGATAATACTAAATTAACCCATGGAAAGAAAAACAAGGGGTCAGGAGAACCACTGCAGCCTAACTTAGACAATGGGGGTCAATGAACACCCTAAAGCCATGGCAAGAGACCATGCAGTCCCACCTACCTTTTGGCTGAGGCTGGAGACTTGGCCACGATGACTGCGTTCCTATAATCCGGGATCTGTGGCAGACAAGAAGCCAGGGATCACTACCTTGTCTCAAAGAGGCTATTCCAACAAGCAACAAACATGAACATTCCAAGAGACCTGAAATTGTCATCTGGTCATATAGAAGTTTCACCAAAAAAGAAAAAGTTAAAAGTAAAATCTCCCTTTGGGAAACAAAGGTGAAAATGTTCTCAATATGAATTTACCTATATATAAAAACCCAGTAATGTAGTAACATGTGCTCTTAAAAAGTTAACAGAAGGGGCTAGAGAGATGGTTCAGGGGTTAAGAACACTGGCTGTTCTTCCAGAGGTCCTGAGTTCAATTCCCAGCACCCACATGGTGGCTCACAACCATCTACAATAAGATCTGATGCCCTCTTCTGGTGTGCAGGTATACATGCAGAACACTCATACATAAGAAAATATAAATAAATAAAATTAAAAAAAAAAAAAAAAGTTAACAGAGAATGGAGAAGTGGCTCAGTCAGTAAACGTTATACAAGCATGATGAGTCGAGCTTGGCACCCCAGCACCCAGAGAAAAGCTGGGAATGGCAGCCTGTGTTTATAACCCAAGCACTGGGAGTCGGGGAATAAAGAGTGGAGTCAGGCAGATCTCTAAAGCACCCTGGCCAGCCAATCTAGCTAATCAATCAAGTCCGTGTTCAGTGAGAGGCCCTCAAAAAGCAAGGTGAATTGAGGAAGGCACTGAACACTGACCTCTGGCCTCCACACATGTGCATCCACACCAAGATGTGCATATACACTATTGCATACTTCACACACATACCCTAAAACAAAACAAAATAAAAGATTAACAGAAGCAAACTAGGTGTGGTGGTATGTGCCTGTAGTCCCAATTACCTAGGAGGCTGGTTTAAGAGCTACATGGTGTGATCCTGCCTCAATAAATAGTCTTCTCATGAATCCCACATTGAATGTAATTTCACAATGCAAGGATGATATTCACTGAGCCCGAATCCAAGCTCATGTCATATTCTAAAATATTGTGGTTTAAACAGTGATAAACACACTGTAGCCACTCCATGCTGAGGAAAGCCAAGGACAGTCAGCCGAGTGATACTTTAAAAAAATGAGCCGGGGGTGGTGGTGGTGGTGGTGGTGGTGGTGGTGGTGGCGGTGGTGGCGGCGGCGGCACACGCCTGTAATCCCAGCACTCAGGAGGCAGAGACAGGTGGCTCTCTGTGAGTTCGAGGCCAGCCTGGTCTACAGAGATAGTCCAGGACAGGCTCCAAAGCTACAGAGAAACCCCGTCTCGAAAACAAACAAACAAACAAACGATAAGATCATCTTTAAACAAACAAACAAAGCAACAGACAGGTGTGGTGGCACCTTTAATCCTAGTGTTCAGTGGGCAGAGCCAGGATGACCTCTGTGAGTTGAGAACAGCTTGGTCAACATAGTAAGATTTGTCAGCAAACAAACAAATGTATTCATATACACAGAATGGAATCAATTTTAAGCTGAGCATCAGTTTGCTGTTTCTGATTTCATCTTGGTAGTATTTTCTAACTATATTCTTAAAACACAAACCAACTCATTAAGTGCCACTGTTCTGCTGAAGACCATTCCCAATGCTGTTTCCTCACAATAACATGGCAATTTTCCCCCTACATATATGTCTATGAACTGTTATGCCTGGTACTGCAGAGGCCAGAAAAGAACTGGATGCCTTGGAACTGGAGGTACTGTTGTGAACCACCTTTATGGATGCTGAGAACTGGTTCTCTGGAAGAGCATCCAGTGCTCTTACCAGCTAAACCATCTCTCTTACTCCAACACCGTGAATCTTAACACATCCAAAGCCTTGCTAAACAGCAAGTACACAGTAAATGAACAAAAATGCTGACTGGATTGGCATTAGAGGAAAGACTCACCCACCCACCATTCTCAGGCAAGAAAGCAGAGAAACGTATTCATTTAAGCACTATTTTAGCCAGAAGGCTTTCCGAACTGTCTCATGTACTTCCTTGCCTCATTAAATACCATCATACCCTTCCAAGAGACAGTATAACAGCCAACAAAGTCATTAGTAAAACCAAAGGACTCTAATAAAAAGACTGATTGTCTCTTCAGAAGGCAAAACAGGAAATCTTATAAAGAAAGATCAAGGTTTGATGAGAAAGAACCTAGAAAGAACCAAGAAGAAACCTAGGAGGAAGAACTACTAGTCCAAATCAACAGCCCAGGAGCTGGCTAACCGGGAGAAAGAAGCTAATGAGGAACAAGTCTGGGAGGAGAGCGCCAATTCCCCCAGAATGCTGTATGCAAATGTTAGGCCAACAAGTGCAGTAACCCCAACCTGGCCTACACATAAGTGCCAACCTGACAAAATTAGGAAGTTATGGCCAGGTACAATGTGAATACTTAAGAGGTTGAGACAGAAGGATTACTTAATCCCCAGAGTTCAAGATCAGCCTGGGTAATCAAATATAAAAATTTGATTTAAAAAAAAAAAGAGCTAGCCGGGCAGTGGTGGCACACGCCTTTAATCCTAGCACTCAGGAGGCAGAAGCAGGTGGATCTCTGTGAGTTCAAGGCTAGCCTGGTCTCCAAAGTGAGTTCTAGGACAGGCACCAAAACTACACAGAGAAACCCTGTCTCAAAAAACAAAACAAAAGAGCTAAGTGCAAAAAAAAAAAAAAAAAAAAAAAACAAAACAATACTGATATGAGACATACTACAGAACTATATCATCCCAGAATATTAACATAAAAAATTAGATCTAGCTTACCTCTTCTTGAATATACTGTAAGAGGAAGGGGGATGCTCTTAAATTATCCACTGGAATGTTGAAGAAGCCCTGAATTTCCTTCTGGTGTAAATCCATAGTGATGAGGTGAGTCAGACCTTCAAACATAAGCCAAACATGTCAACAGTATGGGACTACTGTAACAGTGACTGAGCAAACTCTCTCCTACAGGGAAATACGGCACCTCCACGGCTCATCATTTCAGTAACACGAGATGCATGATTTTCACTTCCACTGAAAAACAGAGGTAGTGGCTAGAGAGACTCAGCAAATAATTCTTGCAGAGGATGTGAGTTTGGTTCCCAGCACACATTAGGAGACTTACAACCACCTGTAATTTCAGTTCCAGAGGCTGAGATACTCTTTTGGTCTCTAGCAGCCTACACATATGTGCACATACACATAAATAAAAATAAGCCCTTAAATAGTCATAATAATAACAACAACAAAGAAGCAGTGCTAAAATTGGAATCATAACAAAGCAGTGTTTCTGAAAGTGCTGTCACGGCAGATGGCATCTCCCAGAAGTTTCCAGATGACAAAACCCAATATGAACTACCAAGTCCAGGAGCCCTCACACACACTGTGTCAGTGTTTTGTAGGGTTCAGTGGTTAATACTGTCAACTTGAGAGGATTTACAATCACCGGGGAGATAAGCTGTGGAGACACACATGTGAGGGATCAGCCTCGGACATGCCTGTGAGGGTTATTTTGATTACATAAATGGGGTGACAGCATACTCTGGGCTGGCGTCTGGGGCTGCCCAAGGGGGAAGCTAGCTGAGTCCAGCACTCATCACGTTCCTTCCCGACTGCATACACAGTATAACACTTTGCATCAAGGTCCGGCTACTTTAACTTTTATGCTGTGATGGCCTGTCCCTTCCTTAAGTGGCTTCTGTCAGCTACCTGTCACAGCAGTGATAACAGGCTCTACATGGCTAAAGTTGCTGGAGTTTACGTTTTTTTTTAAAGCTGTGTTTTGTTTTTGCTTTCTTTGCAAAGCTACACTGGAAAATGTATTCTATAGTAAGTGTAAGAAGCAGCGGCTTGGGGAAGGGTCATTCCTTTGTGTGCACAAATTTCTGTCATAGTACCTGCTATAATCATATATACCCACACACAAGAACACACAGGCCCAGAGGCCCGACACATACAATGAGAACGGTGTAAGTCTTTACAAACATAAAATACTTAGACTGTGTAATGAACAGATAACCTATAGAATAGGAGAAAATCTTTGCCATCTATGTCAGACAGGGGAGGTGTTATCTAGAATATAAAGAAATGTACAAATTAAACACCAAAAACCAATCAAAATCCCAAGACAACAAGCCCCCAAGCTGCCAATCAAACAGAAAGCTAATGAACTGAACAGACAGTTCTCAAAAGAAGTCATGAAGGTCGGGCGGTGGTGGCACACACCTTGAATCCCAGCACTCAGAGGCAGAGGCAGGTGGATCTCTGAGTTCGAGGCCACCCTGGTCTACAGAAAGAGTTCCAGTACAGCCAGGGCTAGACAGTGAAATCCTGTCTCCAAAAAAAAAAGTCATGTAGATGGACAACAGATATTCTAGTGTTTGATACCTTGAGCTATCAGGGGAACAGAAATTAAAACTACTTTGAGCTGGGTGTGGTAAGCATGCCTTTAATCCCTTGAACTCTTGTTTAATTAGTGAGATCTCCCCAAAACTACTTTGTGATTCAATCTGACCCCAGTTGGAATAGAAATCACCAAGGAAACGAGTAACAGCAATTGCTGCCAAGGACATGGGAAAGAGAAACACCATTCACTGATCCTGGGAATACAAACTGATTCGGCCACCAAGAAACCACCGTGGAGATGTAGTGTTAAGGGCACTGGCTGCTCTTCTAAGGACTTGGTTCAGTTCCAGCACCCACATAGCAGTCTGGAACTCCAGTTCCAGAGGATCCAATGGATCCAAGGGCACTGCAAACATGTGGTACACGGATGTAACATGTAGTTAAAACATGGGTAAATATTTAAAAAAAGAAAGAACCATCATCTACCCCGTTGAACCACTTCTTGGCAGGTATGTTCTACCACACAAATACTTGCATATTCATATATAATGCTGCTCTATTCACAATCATAAGAGAACAGAATCGGCCGAGAAGTCCAAAAGGTGAATAGATAATGTAACTGTCACATATACACAATGGAATTTTATTCAGCTGTAAAGAAAAATTAAATTTGTGGGAAAATGGATCTGAAAATTATATTGAACAAAGTAATCCAGCTCAGAGAGACAAATATGCATGTCCTCTCTCACAGGTGGCGCGCGCGCGCGCGCGCGCACACACACACACACACACACACACACACACACACACACACACACACACGGCAGATGTAGATGTACACATCAACATGTCGTATGGATTAGGAAACTAGAAAGGTTTGCACCGGGAGAAGGAAGTGAGTATTGAGAAAGAAGGAACAGTAACACAGCAGAGCCTGCTTGGACAGCTCCAAGCCAGTGAGAAATCCTGTCTCAGAAAAAAGGTAAACGTCTCCCGAGGAACAACAGCCAAAGCTGCCCTCATGCACACACACACACACCTTTAAAATGCATGATGAAACCTAATAACCTGTACACTAATTTTAAAAAATATAAAAATGTTTTTAAAAATACTTAGGCTGTTACCTGAGAATGTTTAACAGAAAGCAACAAATGTGGTTTACAAAATACAATTATTTATAAAATGAAGATGGTTCCTGTACTAGAGTCTAGGTTCAAATGTGGAGATTTCTCACAAAATTAAAAACAGAACCATCAGAGGCTGCAGACATGACAGCCCTTTCCCTTTCTAAACTTGACTACGACTCAAACTGCCATGCCAACACAAATGTTAAACAAGTAATTCAGGAAAAAAATGAAACAGAACTTGTTTGCATTACTTCTGTGTCTTAGGAGCTGGAAGCAGAACTCTCTGCGGTTTTCTAATGAAACCAGACACTGGTTTACCTGTAGTGTGCTTTCCATGACTTCAGGTACCCATGGTTCAAAACACTTAATGAGAAGTGCCAGAAAGAAACAATTCATTTTTTTCTTTTGGTTTTTCGAAACAAGGTTTCTCTGTGTAGTTTTGGTGCTTGTCCTGGAGCTCACTCTGTAGACCAGGCTGGCCTCGAACTCACAGAGATGCCCCTGCCTCTGCCTCCCGAGTGCTGGGATTAAAAGGCATTCGATACTGCCTCTTGGAGAACAACTGATAATTTTAAAGCTCATGCCACCAGGAATAGGTGACCAGTCTTGTGATGTCCTTCTCTTCCCCCAGGACAGGGTATGGTGCTGTATGTGCCACTCAGCTGGGATGAGAAACGTACAATTGCAGTACTGCAGGGCCAGCACAGCTCCTGGGGAAGAGGTCCCCCCGCATAAACTCCCCGTCTTTAAAAGCTGTTTCACTGTTTGCACTCGGTTCAGAACTCGGTTCAAGAGAATGCTTTGAAATTTCTAAGGCAAAAAGTAAATCTGCCATAGTGGTACACACCTTTCGTCTCCTCCTCTAGAGGTAGAGACAGGCAAATCCCTGAGTTTGAGGCCAGCCTGGTCTACATAGTGAGTTCCAGGACAGCCAGGACTATATGAAGAGACTCTGTCTCAAACAAACAGACAGACAGGCAGACAGAGGCCCTCGACCCGCCATTCTTACCAGCTTTGCACATCATGGAAGCCAGCAGCTTTGAGACAATGGAGCCCCTTTTCCTCATCTTGCACTGCTTGCTGTAAGGAAAGTAGGGGATCACGCCGATGATGCTCTTGGCACATGAGGTCTTACATGCATACACCATGATCAGGAGCTCCATGATGGTGGTGTTCACATCCCTGAAACCCGTGGACAGTGTTAGACACTGAGTATCGTAGTTAGGACCATAATAAAAGACTTAAAGCATTAGACACAAAATGGACAAATCCCTCTTCTCGAAGAGCTCCACTTTCTCACTGAAAGAGACTATCAGAAGACAGCTTTCCATACCACATGCACTCAGCTACTGGGCAGTAGAGAGGAACTTCCTAGATCACTCTAAAATTACACTCCAGGGGCAATCCCTCCCAACATGCTCTGCAGAGCACCAGTGCCACCATCTTTTATTCCTCCTCCCTTGAGAGAGACAGTGTAATCCCACTCTCCACTCTCTCTCTCATGCACAGCCAAAGAAGCTTCAGTCTCCAAACAGCTCTCCAACTCTCATCAAAGCCTCTGACATTTGCCTAAATCCACCAGCTAATTAGTCTTTCTCTTTCCCAGCCTTTCTGCTGCCTCTAAGGCAGCTGCTCACCTGTGCCTGCAGTAGACACTGTCTCTCTGCCTCCTTGTGGCAATCTGAATGAAAATGGCCCCATAGGCTCATAGGGCCTGGCACTATTGGGAGGTGTGGCCTAGCTGGAGTAGGTGTGGCACTGTTGCAGGAAGCATGGCACTGGGGGTGGGCTTTGAGGTCTCATTCTCTTTGTGCTGCCTGCAGATCCAGATGTAGAACTTTCTGCTCCTTCTCCAGCACCATGTCTGCCTGTGTGCCACTGTGCGTCCCGAGCCATGATGGTAATGGACTAAACCTCTGAACTGTAAGCCAGCCCCAATTAAATGCTGTCCTTTAGAAGAGTTGCTGTGGTCATGGTGTCTCTTCACAGCCATGGGAACCCCAACTAGACACCACTGCTGCTTCCTGTGCTCCTTTCCTTGGTCCCACACCTCCTGCAGCGTCTGTCTCCTCCTCCCTTCACTCTGACAATGCTCAACAGGACCCAGACCTATCCCTCGCCCAAGATCACTTCCCAAGGCAATGCACTCGCTGAAGGCAGTTCCACCTGACTGTGAAAATCTAACCTATACTAAACGCCTGCCTCACCAGAAAACCGGCACCACTACCTCACTGGCCACTGTTCCTCAGGCTACTCTGGACAGAGTTCAAGGTGGCTGCATTCCTCTCTTCACGACCACTCCAGTGCTACCCCCTGGGTTGCAGGGCCTGCTGCTGCTCCCCTGCAGCCCTCAGTTCACACTCCAAACAGAGCAGCTTGTCTTTAAAGGGTCAAGGTCCTGAAATGGTCCCCACTCTACCCACAGCCAGGGCCCAGCATTAAGGGCTGCGCCTCCCAGGTCCCTCTATGATCTGTTCTCACTCTTCACCTTGACACTTGGCTCCACATGCCTTCCTTAGACACCCCTGCTCTCCCCTTCACTGAGGCCTGCCCTGTCTGTCCCTCCACCCTCTTACTACCATCATCCGAGTGCTGGGATTAAAGGCGTGCACCATGACTGCCCAGCGAACTTAGAGGCTCTTAATCAAGACAATTCCTCCACCAGTCAGTTAGTCTTAGTATTCCCCATTTCATGGTAATGTCACATAGCACTTACTAGTTTACAGTCTCCATGATAATCTATCCAATTCTGGTTTTTGTTTTTGAGACAGGGTTTCTCTGTGTAGCTTTGGAGCCTGTCCTGGAACTCGCTTTGTAGCCCAGGCTGGCCTCGAACTCACAAAGATCTGCCTGCCTCTGCCTCCCGAGTGCTGGGATTAAAGGTGTGCGCCACCACTGCCCGGCTTAATTTTTTTTTATAATTTATTTATTTATTATGTATACAGTGTTCTGGCTGTACATATCACTGCAGGCCAGAAGAGGGCACCAGATCTCATTAAAGATGGTTGTGAGCCACCATGTGGTTGCTGGTAATTGAACTCAGGACCTTTGGAAGAGCAAGCAGTGCTCTTAACCTCTGAGCCATCTCTCCAGCCCCCAATTCTAATTTTTGTTTTGTTTTCTTTGAGAGAAAGTCTCAGTATGCAGGGATTGCCAACCTTTTGGCACTGTGACAGGATACTGACATCTACAAATGTGTTGGGCCACAGATGTACACAAGCTATGGGCTACAAGACAAATACACCTTGTATATGATGCTACTCTAGAACTAACGATCTTCCTGCCTTAGCCTCTGAGTGCTGGGACTACAGGTATGTATTACCTTGTCTTGTTTATCATGTTCTCTGTGTGTCTTCCTCATTAGATCATTAACTGTTCTGAGCACGAAAGCACTTTGCACATGTAACAGGAACCCAATTATTGAAAATATTTACCAAATATTGTTAATAACTGAACAAATCTGATCCCAGATGAATTAAAATACTGTCAGAAAAGCATTCTGTGGGGAATAGTAAGTAGAGGAACGCCAACAAGTAGTCACCCTAAGGCCAACAATCAGGAGAACCAACAAGCTTACCACCACAAACTCAGATAAGCAAATGGATGACCGGAAGATGTCAGTTCCTGGGCAGAATCTCCTTCATTTCAAATCTGTCTTAGGATTTTAGTAGCTCACACTAGTCTGTACTAAATGAAGCAAGGGATGCAGTATAAGTTAGTGGGACAGTGCTTGCCCAGCAATAGGAGGCTCTTAGTCTGAGGCCCCTTCTGCCATTTTCCATCCAGCAAGTTAGCCAACCAACACAAGGTGGCAGCAGCTGAACATGACACTATCAAATCCTCAGTCTGTCTATTTCTTGGCATCTCAGAGAGAAGATCCTGATGAGCAGGCTTTCCGCAGCCCAGTTAAGACTGAGAACTCAATGGAGCACATGGAGAGGGAAAGATTTGATTAGAAGAATAAGGACCTGACAAAGAGCTGATAACAGTCCTGTCACAGAACCTAAGTGCCAACTTGATCCTTTTTTTTTTTTTTTTTTTTTTTTAAGTTTCTTGAGACAGGGTTTCTCTGTGTATCTGCCGTAGGCTGTCCTGGAACTCACTTTGTAGACCAGGCTGGCTTTGAACTCATGGAGATCTGCCTGCCTCTGCTTCCCAAGAGCTGGGATTATAGGTGTGCACCACCACCTCCAAGTCACCTTGATTCTTGATTTCTAGAAAAACTATATATGTTCTGTCATTAGGAGCCTCTACTCGTCGGGCTGTGGTGGCGCACGCCTTTAATCCCAGCACCCAGGAGGCAGAGCCAGGAGGATCTCTGGAGAACAAGAGTCTGGGGCTGGCCTGGAAATAAAGCAAGAGTTTAAAACAAAATGAAGAAGGGATCAAGGAAGAGGGTAAAAGTTGGCAGTTTCACTAGAAAAACTAGCAAAAGGGGGCTGCAGAGACGGCTCACTGGTGAAGAGCACAGGCTCTCCTAGTGTTCATGAGTATTGTGGTACTGCTCTGGCTCAGGTTCCACTGGATCTGGAAGCTTCCAAATTGAAGCTCACGCCCATCTTTAACGCCAGTCCCAGGGGATCTGATGCCCTCTTCTGACCTCTGCAGGTACTTGGCACACATATAGTGCACAGATAAACATGCAGGCAAGACACTCATAAATAAATAAATAAAACAAAAGACTAGCAAAAGCACACCAGTTTTATAACTAACTTCCCCTGTGTGGCCAGGTCTTCAGACTCTAAGAGGGATACCCAAGAGGCATTGAGAAACCACTTACTTTGAGATGGTCTGGATGATAAATACATCTTTTCCTCTCACAGACTCTTGGATTTGGACTCTTGTTTCTAAAGGGAAAAGGAGAGAAAGGTATAGTTCAAATTTTTAAGACATATGCTAAGTCTGCATCAATTCCCAGCCTTATAAATACAGAAACCAGGACTACTACCAGACAACAAAACTCACTGACATTAAGCGTTTCCCCATTAGCCATACTTTCAAATCAAATCTACATTTCTCCCTCACATGTAAGCAGTGTCTGCCATGTCACACTGAGGACAGTCCCTGCCAAGAAATGATGTACTCAGTCATCCAGCCAGCATCAACTGAGAACTGAAGCATAAATGTAGTGTATTGTGGAATAAAAGAGGACCAGGGAATAGCCCTGCTCTTAAACACCTATTGTTAGCAACAAGGAATAAATCCAGGACCGAACACTCCACAGGGGTAGGAAAAAGGCAAGGTGTGGTCCAGCTCTATATGAAGGGAAAGCACATCACTTTCTGGGCATGGTGGCACTTGTCTAGAATTCCAGCACTCAGGAAGCTGAGACAAGAGGATACAAGAGTTGGAAGCTAGCCCAGGCCACAAAGTAAGACCCTGATTCACGAACACAACAAACAAAAACAAATATAAAAATTTTAAACATGAAAAAAATCCAATCACTTGAAGCCAGGGTTCACACAAAACTAGCAACAACAACAACAACAAAAACCATAATTATAGCTAGCATCTTGAAATGTGACAAAAGAATTCTATTTATGTGCAAGAACTTAGATGTAGGCGATGTGGCCAGGTGTCTAGGGATTAAGTAATGTATTCAGATAGGAAAACATCAAAGCTACATGGCAGACATCAATATGGCCAGTCACAGTACTGTTTTTTCAATTATCTCATATGTTTGAAAGTTTTCATTAGAAATATTGGCTTTCATTAAAAAAGTACGCTGGGCAGTGGTGGTGCACACACCTTTTTTTTGTTGTTTGTTTTTGTTTTGTTTTGTTTGTTTGCTTTTTTGAGACAGGGTTTCTCTGTGTAGCTTTGCACCTTTCCTGGAACTCACTCGGTAGGGTAGCCCAGGCTGGCCTCGAACTCACAGAGATCTGCCTGGTTCTGCCTCCCGAGTGCTGGGGAACAGAGCCAGGCAGATCTCTGTGAGTTCGAGGCCAGCCTGGGCTACCGAGTGAGTTCCAGGAAAGGCTTCAAAAATACACAGAGAAACCCAGTCTCAGAAAAACAAACAAACAAACAAACAAAAAAAGTTGTCAAGCTGAAGATGTAGCTCAGTGGTAGAATGCTTTGCTCAAGGCTCTGTGTTCCATCTCAGTAATGGGGGGCGGGAGGGGGATGTGGTGATGCCCACTTGAAATATCAGTATTCAGGAGGCTAAGGCAAGAGGATCTCTAGTTTGAAGCTAACCTGGGCTACATGATGAATTCAAGGCCAGCTTGGGCTACATAGTAAGGCACTGATTCAAAACCAACAAAATCATTAGAAAAAAAAGTGTGTGCTTACAAAAGAATGTGGTATGATGCTACAAATGAGCTTTAGAGCCAAGAAATTTGGATCTAAATTCTGGTACTGCTACTTGTGGGACCTCATATCTATCCCTGACCCAGGTTTTCAGCATCTAGGACAGTAAGGAATACCGAAGCTAGTTTCCCTTCCCTAAACCAGGGAATGTCCATCCCATTACTCCTAAGCCTGGGGACTGAAGCCACCTGCCTTGTCCCACAGCCCCATCCTCCCACAGCTCTCCCTCATCAAGAGAACCTCCCCGACTTCAATCATGCTCTGCCCTGTAGCCACCATCTTAGGAAAACTTAGGGTTGGGGATTTAGTTCAGTGGTAGAGCGCTTGCCTAGCAAGTGCAAGGCCCTGGGTTTGATCCTCAGCTCAAAAAAAAAAAAGGAAAACTTAGAGGAGCAGCAGTGCTGGTGAGAGCTTTTTAAGATGTAAATACCAGACAAAATCCTATAGTGAAAACAGAGAGAATGAGTGTTTACTGAGCACCTACTATATGTCAAGTACAGAGATTGCCCCATTTATTACTGGCCAAGGATAAGGAGTAAGATTCTCATGTCCACATAAGCTGTCCATTACCCCTGCTAGAATAAGTTCACTAAGAATTTCCACAATTCTAAAGAAATGCCAAAGATTAAATAATATTTCTTAGAACTATTTCCTAGCAATACTTTAAGGCATTAACCCTTGGCCTTAGAGAAAATAAATAACCAGTTGAGGTCAGAGGTACAGCTCAGTAGGTAGGCATGCATAAGGTCCTGGGTTTGATAATACAGCACATATGAGCATGGGTTTACATGTAATCCTGCACATGGCCACATACCTACAAACTAAAAGATTAGGCACACAGTACTTAATCATGTTACCTACAGCAAAATAACTTCAACCAACAAGTAACTAACATTCCAACTAGCTGACCAGCTAGTTACATACTTATGTGGTAATTACTGAATGAGACCCAAGAAGCAGCATTTAAACCCTACATGTGAATTGTACCAAGGTTACTTCTATACGGTATTAGTAAGGAATAAAAATCACATCCTCCACCTTGCCTGCCTGACTTCCTGCTGTCAGAACTAACTAGATAACTGAATCTAACTGTCTGGCAGTCAAGGATTACTTGATGACCCATTAGACAACATTCTGCAAGTAGACCCACAATACATATGTCCAAGGAAGCTCACCTCTGTTAGGTTCCTGGTAAACCTGCACTTTGCCCATCTCCACCCCCAGCCGCCTAGAGAAGAGAAAGGGGAAAAGCTGAGAAGACAACAGAATAGACCCAACATCTTTACTATTAAAGATGACTTCTAAGTTGACAAAAGTAAGTTATTCTAATTATAAGATAAAGTAAATATCATAGCCTATCTGTTGTTGCCTACCCCTGACCTCACCCCATGACCACCCATGGCCTATGCAATCTGGCTCTCCTCCTTCACAGGCCATCTTCCTAGTGCTCCATGGTCCATAGCCCACATTCCCCACAGGCACCAACACCAACACAGGCCTTGGAACCTGTTGTTCTCTCTGCATAAAGGGGTGAGCTCCGCCTCAACCTTCATCTGATGCTTTACTTGGGTCTCTCAATTCCTAGACACCCCTAGGTTTAGAAGGTACCTGAGCACCTAAGCTAAGGAAGACTATTCTACCCATCTGTATGCCCTCACTGCCTTCTTCCTGGCATTTGTTACCACCTGAAATTACCTAGTTGGTTGTCTTAGCTTGCTTGTCTGTCTCCCATACTAAAATGTAAACTACATGAAAGGAAAGCTTTTGACTGGCCTGCTCATGGTTAACTCACAGCATCCAGATCAAGGTTTTATGTATAGCAGAGATTTGGTAAGTGTTTAATCAGTTTCTAAAAACCACACTAAACTATAATCAGTAAAAACCATTCTCATATTCTGCACGCATCTCTGTTTGCTAGACTCCAATACTTTATCTACAGTGGTGCCTACCATGCCTGGGAGTTATGGTCACTCACATATAGTAGCCCCGAGTATATTCAGATGATATGCAGGTTAGCTATGCTTTTGAGCCTGATAATCAGCGATAATCTGATTATCAAATTTAAAATATCACATAGTGCATACGGATTTGACTGGTAAAACTGGAACTCACTCAGCAATTTTCCTTGAAAGCTCCATACACGATGAATTGGAATTTGCTGAAAACAACACCAGACCTCCTTTGGTTATGTTCATCTTGGTTTCTAATTCAGGAGGCGCCACACAAAACATCAAAACCTTCTTGGTTTTCCACTTCTCAGAGCCTAGAAGAAAAGAGTACATATATACAATTCACCTGAGCAGTTAAACAAAAAATGACTTCAGCAGAAGGAAACTAGCTGCCACCATAATGGAAAATAGTTGCCACTTTTACCTTAAGGGAGATACACTACGGGCAAGCAGAACCCTTGGAGTTTAAGGTTGCAAATGGTACCACACAACTTCATTACTTTTCATACCCACTGGGAATAAATGATAAACTTACAAGAAAGGCGGAGCTGAAGAGCTCAGTGTTTTACTGTTTGCTGCTTAAAGTCAATTATGGACAACCTCCTGTTATTCTCTGCCAACAAAATTCCTCCTGGATTAACACAGAAAAATGGCAGAGCCATTAGCAAGAACATAGACTAGCTGATCCTTAAACAAAGAATAAATGGCCCAGATCCCCACACCCCCACCCTGAGGCTGCTCTGTATCACATCTACAATTCATCCTGTTGGTGCTGGAGGTGGTTCTGGGCTTAAGAGCACTGGCTGTTCCTCAGAGGACCTAGGTTCAATTCCTAGCACCCACAAAATGGCTTACAAATGTCTGTAACTCCAGTTCTGGGAATCCAACACCCTCATCTGCCCTCAGCACCAGGCAAGCATAACGTGCAGACATAAATAAAAATTTAATAACAATAATGAGTAAAAGACTCACTGGGCATGGCAGGACACACCTTTAATCTTAGCACTTGGGAGGCAGAGGCAGGAGAATCTCTGTGAATTCAAGACCAGCCTAGTCTACAGAGCAAGTTCCAGAACAGCAGGGTTGACATAGAAACTGCCTCAAAAGACAAATAAATAAATAAGTGATCTGCCTTGTCATGTTCCTTCTCAACTACAACAAGGCTGACAAGATAATAATGCTGTAGGGAATGTTAAGTGGCCCCCAAATGACAGACAGCAGGACAAGAGCAGGGCCTAGCCTAAAGGTCACCATCCTCTGGGTTAAGAGTCCTCTCACAGTGAGTGCCAGACTGGGTGGAAGCTATGAGGAGCCAAGCCCACATATCCATCTTTCCTCTCCCTGTCTTCCCTGGTTTACTCAGCTTAGCCAGCTCTTGGGGGGTGTGCTGGTACAGCTGCGTTTTAATTTTTATTACTCAAATTAAAACATTTATTATGCAAAAACCTAGAAATACATCTTCCTAGTAAAAACCTGAGCCATCACAACTAAGGCTCTTCCAGGACTCCTCCCCAGCAGGGAGGGTTATTTCAGCACAACAAACACATGCCTCAGGCACTTTCCACACATTCAGACACATGAACTCCATACACATATGGAAAAACACATTCAATGTTTCTAGTTCAAAAAAGTATCCCTGCCGGGCAGTGGTGACACACACCTTTAATCCCAGCACTCAGGAGGCAGAGTCAGGCAAATCTCTGTGAGTTCGAGTCCAGCCTGGTCTACAAAGTGAGATCCAGGACAGGTACCAAAGCTACACAGAGAAATTCTGTTGGGGGTGGGTGGGTGGAGTATCCTTGTGAATATCTGTAATTTGCTTTTCACCAAACAACTTGAGTCAAGCAACCTATTCTGTTCTCCCGAACTGCCACCTGGACTTCCATAGTGTGGCTCTGCTGCTGTCAGTCCGCCATCATCTGGGACAGGCTACATGCACGCAGGCACGCACGCATGCGGCAGTGGGACCACCTGGTCCGGGGTAGTTCAGTGCAGTCACCAGCAGGCTAGGAGAGCACATCTGCAGCAGAGCACCCTTTAAGAGACATTCCAAAGGAGAAAGCCTAAGGTTCCAACACAGGCTACAGGGCAAGTTCCCTTAAACTTACAAGTCACTAACAGAAATGTCTGTACAGCCCACCAACTAATGCTAGTTAAGAGTCCACTGGTGAACACTGTGGAATGTGGCTGAGTCCACTGCTCCACGGATACTACCCAGTCAAGCCCAGTCCTCCCAAAGCCTGCTTTCATAAACAAGCCAATTCATTTGCTTACCAACTGTTCCTAGATATGCTGAGCACAGCCACAAGGCCTGAATTCTCTTGTCCCTTCTGTAAAAAGTATTTCAATCCTGGCTTTCAGAGAATGCAGCTCAGCTTCAGAAAATAGGGTGGGGTAGAAAATAAACACTAAGACTGGCAGGGCTGGAGTGATGGCTGAGGGTTAGCAGGCTCCCAAAAGTCACGTGGCAGCTTTGGTTATCTACTAAATTCAGTAATATGCAAGGGATGGTCACCTTTCCACACTACCTCAACTTTGAATAAGAAGTCCTAAATAACAACACAAAGATCCTGAGAGGACCTGGAAGGACTCTCAGAGGAACTTCAGCCTCTCTCTGCTAGGTCTACAGGACTCCAGTCCCTGGGCCTGGAGCCCACACCTCTGAGGCCTATCACTCCGATTCTTCCTCTCCTTGTAGCCTCTGGTTCTTTAAAGGAAACATACTACTCTTCATTCACACAACAGCCCAGTCTTTCTCAGCCATGTGTCCCTCTAGGGCATCTCCTGAAGCCTTTCCTTTTGTGGTTCAAATGCACACAGCCTGTTCTCCAAAGGTGACTCCAGAGCAACAGCTTCTAAAGTCAAACTTTGACATAAGAGCTGGGGTGTAGCTTAATGGTAGAAGCTCAATGGTAGAAGGCTTGCCTACCATGAGGCAGGCCTTGGGTTCCATTCAAATCCTAATGTATGCCCACCCTTGAACAGCAGAGGGCTGGCAGAATAAAGGGCATCAGAAGAATCACTGTGACTGCCCAACTCACAAGCTCTTCACCTCTAAGGACAGTTACTGGTTCCATTCTCCCTCACCCTGTTAGAAATTCTGTATTTTGTTTTTGAGATAGGGTCTCTCTATGTAGCCCTGGCTGGCCTGGAACTCACTATGAAGGCTTACCACAGACTCACAAATACCCTCCTGCCATGGCCTCCAAATGCTGGGATTAAAGGTGTGCATGCACCACCAGCACCAGCACCAAGACCAGCCTCCAACTGTGATATGCTTTTTTATCAGGCTCAGGATCACTAGCAGAGGGCTAGCAGGTACCCATTGGCACAAAGTTTCAATGTGAAATAGAGTACAGAGAATGTTCCCCCTCCGCCCTCCCATGTGCTATAATTACTTTGTTGTTTAACCTAAACTTTCTCTAGAATGTGCAAAAATTATTTATGCATAGATGAAATTCCAGAAGAATCCTAGCACCTTTTATGAAGCCAATCATCTCTCTGAATGAGATAATCTGTCAGGTCTCCACACTGAAGGAGATCACTTGTTTTAGATGGATTCACTATTTCAAAATCACCATCAGACTTCAACATTCATACTAGAGACTAGAAGCCTCAGTGTGTGTTGTGTCCCCTCTGAGGCATCCAGGGTGTAACACACACACACACACACACACAACAAAGACAGCCTCTCCACCAAAACTGAAGGTCTGGGCAGCAGAGGCTCAACCAGCGTATGCTGAACAAAGCCTCACTTCAGGTACACTAACTAGCAAACAGAACTGAAATTCATGTGTTGACAAAAAGCGTACAGGAGTTACTTTTATTAGTGATGTCCCTCACTCCAAGAAAATCTGCTTCCGTGGTACAGCGTCTGCCCATGCACAGGCCTGGGTTCCAACTGCAGCATGGAAAAAAAGCTGACACTGGATTGGTGGTGTACCTTTGTGAAAAGTGGGTGCTTTGTGCTGCAGGCCTGGATTCAACCAACACCAAAAACAAAAAGGACAAAATAAAAATAACCATCAAGAAACTGTAGGGCAGAGCCGAAACTGCAACACTCTTCCATCCTCTGTGGTGCCCGGCACTTTGCACATCTATCATCAGAATGCTTTCATTGGCTAATGCTGTTTGCCGAGTTTCCTTTTTTTTTTTTTTTTTTTTTTGTGACAACTTGGAGAAGCAGGAAACAGATTTAAGATTATTTTAAACCTGGGGAAGTAATACTTTTAATCTTATTTAATGTGTGTGGGTGTTTCCTCTGCATGTTTGTCTGCACGAATGTGAGCCTGGTAGCGTTGGAGGCCAGCAGAGGGGATCAGATTCTGTAGGCCTGGCATTAGAGGTGGTTGTGGGCCTGGCATTAGAGATGGTTGTGGGCCTGGCATTAGAGGTGGTTGTGGGCTGCCACGTGGGTGGGGTGCTAGGACTCAAACCTAGCCCCACACCTGGGAAAGTAGTTTTAATAAGACAGGTTGTCATTACTTTCTAGACTTAAACAAAATCATACTAGATAAAAGCTTCTGCAACTTTCGGCCTCTTCCTCAGGACAGTGGCCCCTACAGGACTGAGCTTAGCTGCAGTCTGACTTGTAATACAGTTCCTTGCATACAATAATAGGTTGCACTGGGGGCTGGAGAGATGGCTCAGAGGTTAAGAGCACTGGCTGTTCTTCCAGAGGTCCTGAGTTCAATTCCCAGCAACCACATGGTGGTTTACAACCATCTGTAATGAGATCTGGTGCCCTCTTCTGGCATAAAGGCATACATGCAGGCAGAACACTGTATATGTAATAAATAAATTGTTAAAAAAAAAAAATAGCTGGGTGGTGGTGGCATACGCCTTTAATCCCAGCACTCGGGAGGCAGAGCCAGGCAGATCTCTGTGCGTTCGAGGCCAGCCTGAGCTACCAAGTGAGTTCTAGGAAAGGCGCAAAGCTACACAGAGAAATCCTGTCTCAAAAAACCAAAAAAAAAAAAAAAAAAGGTTGCATGACTCTCCATTACACATACACACACACAAAAGACTTGGCAACCTGATGAAACTCCACAATCAAGAGAATCAGACAAGGGGCTGGAGAGGTGGCTCAGAGGTTAAGAATACTGGCTGTTCTTCCAGAGGTCCTGAGTTCAATTCCCAGCAACCACATGGTGGCTCACAACCATCTGTAATAAGACCTGGCTCCCTCTTCTGGCTTACAGGAATACATCCAAAACCTGGCTCCCTCTTCTGGTTTACAGGAATACAAGCAAGACCTGGCTCCCTCTTCTGGCTTACAGGGAGGGATACATGCAAACAGAACACTGCATACATGATAAATAAGTCTTAGAAAAAAAAAAAAGAGAGAGAATCACACAAATACCCAGATTTTGAAATGTCTATTACAAACATACCTTACCCAGAAAAAGATACATTTTAAGTGCCAAAGAAAGAACACAGAACTATTTTTGGATGTTGTCAGTTTTTGGAATTTATCCCAAGTAAAGAGCTTTATGGTCAATAATGGGAACTGCAAGATTTTTTTTTTTTTCCTTAAGACTTTTTAGCCCTGTCTGGCCTGGAAATCGCTATGCAGACCAGGCTGGCCAGCCTCGAACTCGAGATTTTTTTCCACCTGCTCCACAAACCGCAAGATTATTTAAGGGACTAAACACTGGCTCTATGTTAAATCTCAGGGTAGGTAATAGCTACAGTGTTCCTATCTCTGCAAATATTGGGTGATAATGGTACAAACCAGTGCAGTTAAAAGGATAAAGACAAGAAGGGTGTCCTATAGTGGGGCTCAATAGCATGCATCATTTTTATTTGTGCATTTAAATTCTGAAGCACTGGGGCAGGGTTGGCTCACAGGCAGGCCTCTTGCATAGCCTGCAGCACCTTGCGTTCGGCCCCAGCACCGCATGGCCAAAAAAAAAAAAAAAAAGGAAAGAAACCGTAAGACACTAGAACTCACACTTCCTCAGGCCTCAAAGCCCGGTTCAGTGTTTTCGTATCCCTCACAAAAGCTGAACACCCCAACTGCGCCAATATCAAAATAAGAAAAATGAGTCCTTATCAACAACGAAAGGGCATTTTTGGGTAGAGTCTCTTACACCGCTCCTCCTACGTCTGAGTGGAGTGCAATCTATTCCTTTCCCAGCCACTAAGGTCGGTCGAGCCGAACGCGGCGCTCCGGGCTCGCCCAGGAGCAGCAAGGACCGCGGCTCCCGCACGGCACCGCGCAGGCTCGCCGGGCCGCAGTCCGCCCGCCGCGGCTCCCGCCCGCCTACCTGGTCCCGACCCCAGCCCGGCCCGCCGCAGCCTCGGCTGCCGGAGGAGGAGAGCACAGCGCTCCGCACGGCGTCTTACAGCAAAATGGCGACCCCAGCGCGAGAACGGCGTTCGAGACTGCGAGGCCGGGGGCGGGGCCTGAGGGCAGCTGGCTGGCGTGGGCGTGGTCACGGGGCGCGGACCAGAGAGGGCAGGAGGTGTGGGGAGAGGGCGCTGCCTCCGAGGCTGTGGGCGTGGCCCGTTGGAGTGGGAGGGGGGATGTGGTGTGGGCGTGGCCGGACTTGAGGGGCGGGGCACTGTGACCGAGAGTTCGGTTGAGACTGTGGGAGTGGCCCGCCCGCCCAGGGGTGTAAGGTGTGTGTGGGGGCTGGGGGTGCAGGAGTGGAAGAATGGACACAAGTATGGAGATACGGATGAGCAGAGAGGTGTGGTGGTCGGAGAGCCTAGCCTAACCGCTGTGAAAGTAAGTTTTGGCAGCAGGTTGCCAAGATTCTAAGTGTGGACCTCGCGAGTGTGCAGGTTGAAATGTACAGATTCTGACTGCGTTCACGTCTTTACTGGTCTGCAGGTTTGAACCAAGTCGCCTCTTTGGCTCCCTTTCCTCTTCTGAGAAAGAGATGGCAGCGGTACCCGCATCTCATGGGGTTGTGGAGAGTGAGGAAGAAATCCCCAAACCTCTCAGCAAGGTTCTTGGCATACAGTGGATGCTCAGTTATCATCATTGTTATCCGCTTTGTTGTGCCTCTCTTCCTTTATTACAGAAGAACTGGCTCGGCGGTTAAGTATGTATTCTGCTTTTCCAGAGGACCAGAGTTTGGTTCCCAAAACCAGTATCTGGCAGCTCTCAACTGCCTGTAACTCTACCTCCGAGAGGATCTCTGGCCTCCTCACAGACATACACACATACATATAATTAAAAATAATAAAAATAATTATTTTCCAAAAACAAATGTTTTTGAGACAGGTTCTCACTATGTAGCCCTGGCTGGCCTGGAACTCAGAGATTCACCTGTCTCTGCCTCCCTAGTGCTAGGATTAAAAGTGTGGCCACCACTCCCAGCAAATTGATTGCTGTTGATATAATATCATTGTTGAATTCTTTTGTTTGTTTTTTTCGAGACAGGGTTTCTCTGTAGCTCTGGAGCCTGTCCTGGAACTCGCTCTGGAGACCAGGCTGACCCACCTCTGCCTCCCGAATGCTGGGATTAAAGGCGTGAGCCAGCACTGCCCAGCTTTTTGTGTTTTTGTTTGTTTGTGGTTTTTTTTTTGTTTTGGTTCTGCTGAATTCTTTATACCTCAAATATGGTGATCCCTTATCATTTATAACATAATAACAAACATGTTGCACACACCAGATATCAGACCATTTATATATATTTTATTTTTATAAGAGCTTTATTGACAGATAATTCACATAGTATACAATTTTCCTGTTTGAGCATTTGATAGACTTTAGTCTAGCATCCTCATGGGCCCATGACACCATCACCACTTCCTGTTTTAGAACATCACTGTCTTCAATTTATTTCTTTCCTTTTTTTTTTTTGAATGCGGAATGCTGTTTATTGAAGGAGGGAGGAGGTCTTAAATACAGGCTAACAGCACAATGATATATATTTTTATATCATTTATATTAAGGAATATAAACAGTAACTTTCAGAGATGGGGTAGGACTTATCTCTATTTTTTTTTTTTTTTTTTTTTTAGCTGAGGACTGAACCCAGGGCCTTGCGCTTGCTAGGCAAGCACTCTACCACTGAGCTAAATCCCCAACCCATTTTTTTCTTTTGGTTTCTCAAGACAGGGTTTCTCTGTTCTTCTGTGTAGCTTTGGCATCTTTCCTGGAACTCACTGTGTAGCCCAGGCTGGTTCGAACTCACAGAGATCCTCCTGGCTCTGCCTCCTGAGTACTGGGATTAAAGGCATGTGTCACCACCACCAGGTTTATCTCTATTTTAATAGCTATAGGAACTAAGCTTCCCATGAAAAGCCATGGACTGATAAACCACACTGCCTTGCTCCACATTGATACTCAGAGACTCCCATACCACCATACCACCTCCAGATCACAAGTGAGACATGCAGACATTGATTGGAAGGGGCACAGATGGCTAGAATGGAATCCTCAGAAGGCTGAGGGTGGTTGGAATTCCTTGGGGAGCACATGGGTAGCTAGAATTCACTGGCAATGTGAACGAAAGCTCCTGAAAAGAAGCTGTGCCTGATTGACTAGGATATCAGCCCTGTGAAGAGACTGGATGTTCCAGGTCCAGAAGCTAGTTACCACATCTCGGGCTAGTTCTAGCCCTTCGAAATAGCCATTTCTTGCCTACCTCTGTGTCTGAGCTAACATCTTGTGACTTGATAGAAAGAAACCCTTTGGAATCTATTGGTTTATCTGAGGGCGTTCTCAGCTTTTGGATTGGTGGAAAGAGTGGTCTGGTAAGTTCAGGAAAGCCTCTGCCACCCCGCTGTACCTGCCTTTCTGATGCACCCGCCAAGGGATTTTTAAACTTGACTTAATGACTTTCTTTGTTCTGTAAAACTCTAAGAACTTCATGAAACCACTCCCACATTAGAACGTGGAATTCCCAAAAAATAAAAAACTTTAAAAAAAAAAAATTGGCCAGGCAGTGGTGGCGCACGCCTTTAATCCCAGCATTTGGGAGGCAGAGGCAGGCGGATCTCTGTGAGCTCGAGGCCAGCCTGGTCTCCAGAGTGAGATCCAGGAAAGGTATAAAGCTACACAGAGAAACCCTGTCTCGAAAAACAAACAAACAAACAAAAAATAGAACATGGAATTTAGGGAAACCTAAATCTATGTTCCTGGTCCATCATCACTCAAAATGGCTCCAGAATAAACTGTCTCCTTAAGATGAAAGCTATGGTGTTTGCGTTGCATTGGAGCTAGAGACATCAGGTCTTCACACACTACCACGTTATTTTACAGGCCAAGAGCATAAGCATTTCAGTCTCTGAATTGTAAATGAGGTGAAGGTGATACTTCACCAATGAGGTTGTTTTGAATGTTCTTCCTTTGCTTGACAGTTCTCATGAGACACATCTCTTGCTAGTGAAAGGACCAGAGTTGGCACAGGACACATCACCAAGACCAAGTTCTCAGCACAAAGGAGACCTGTTTGCCTCAGAGGGACAGGGCAGGGATGAGGGACAAAGACAGAAGACAGAGGACAAAGAAGACTGGAAAAGGAACAAGAGAGGGGGAAGGGATGTTTGCCCCAGAGACACAAAGGACAAAGGACTGCCTCTGGATAGAGAGGAGGCGGCCGTGACCAACAGCAAATGGAGGTTTATAAAGGGAAAGGGGATCCCTGTGTGGGATGAGTGGGTTTCTTTTGATTTGAGTGTGTCAATTTTAGGGTAGTCAAAAGTAGGGATTGGGGGTTGGGGATTTAGCTCAGCAGTGGTAGAGCACTTGCCTGGCAAGCGCGAGGCCCTGGGTTTGATCCTCAGCTAAAAAAAAAAAAAAAAAAAAAGTGGGGTTTGGTTGCTGGATTTTTGATAGCTGGATCTTGGTAGTCAGCCTCAGGAGGAGGAAGTGGCCACATAAGGGAAGACCTTGGTATCTCACTTTAGGAATGCAATCTAACTTTTTAGCAAGGGGGAGAGAGAAGGGTAAAGGCAAAAACCTGTTGGGCTATGTTTGCCATGCTCAGTCCTGCTAGAGCCTTCCAGCAAGGCCTATGAGATAACATTTGCAGATTTGCAGGACTACATTGATGCCTCTTCTACAGGATATTTTAAAGTTGGTTTTTGGTTTTTTTTGTTTTTTTTTGTTGTTGTTGTTGTTGTTGTTTTGGTTTTTCAAGACAGAGTTTCTCTGTGTAGCTCTCTGTAGACCAGGCTGGCCTCGAACTCAGAGATCCACCTGCCTCTGCCTCCCAAGTGCTGGGATTACAGGTGTGCGCCAACACCGCCCGGCCCATTTTAAAGTTTTAATTAAATTTATTACTTTTTTTTTTTTTTCCAGAGCTGAGACCGAACCCAGGGCCTTGTGCTTGCTAAGCAAGCACTTTACCACTGAGCTAAATCCCCAACCCCGATTTATTACTTAATTAAACATTCAATAATTTTACATTGTTTTTTAACTTTTGAGATGATGATACACTTACCTCATTTCCCTCTTTCCTTTTATCCCTCCCAACCCTCCTCTGTACTCTGCCTTGCTGTCATTCAGTTTCTTGATTTCTTTTGTACTTAACTGTCCTTAGGTGTGTGCATTAATGAATACAGTCGCTACAGGACTTTTGGTTGATTGGTGATTGACTAATTGCAACAGGCTCTCATTTATCCTAGACAAGTCTCTCTTTATAGCCAAGGATGACCTTCAACCTGTGATCTTTTGATAGCTGGATTTTCTGTCTTCCTCTCAAGACACACCGGGGTGTGGCAGATTTGACTCCATCATGCACTTGTTGGTGTGTGGATGGAACTGGCCAATCGGGGCAAGTCATCCCTTTCGGCTAGGTGGTTCGCTCCTAAGCATGGGCGGCTAAGCCAATCGCAGCCAGGAGCACTGCTCGGTCCCAGCAGTGACAGACTCCTCCCTTTCAACTCACATTCTGGAGCCACCACTGATTTTCCACGCCCCCACGCCTTCCTCCCCGCCCCAGAGGAAGACCCTCAGAGGAAGACAGAGAAAAGAGAGAGAGCGGGGTACACAGACTGGGCTCAGCAGAGCCTACTCAGAACTCCGAGGTCAGCCCGCCCTGGACTGCTCCGAAGCGAGCGTGGGTTGGTTTTCATCCCTGTGGGCAGACAGCCTGGTCTTGCGTTCTTGCCCTGAAGGCATACACTTTCCTCTACAGACCACTCCCCCACAGATTCTTCCTAACACTTCTTTTCTGCACAAGTGTCACTTTTGAGTCTTCTGTAAACCACTCCCTTTCCAAACAAATCAGTCTCCGACTGGAGCCAAACCCAGATGCTAATCGATCACGTGCTCAATAATCCCTTGTGGACAATGTTTGGGAAGTGTTTCGGATTTCTGATTTTTGTCCCCGGACTTTGGAGACTCTGCATTTACATAGTGAGACACTTTAAGATCAGGCTTAAGTCTAAACACAGAATTTACTTTTTTGTTGTTGTTGTTTTTGTTTTTTCGAGACAGGGTTTCTCTGTATAGCTTTGGAGCCTTTCCTGGAACTCATTCTATAAACCAGGCTGGCCTCGAACTCACAGAGATCCATCTGGCTCTGCCTCCTGAATGCTGGGATTAAAGGCGTGCGCCACCACCGCCTGGCTAAAATTAATTATTTTTAAAAATTCCATTTGTGATATTATCTCAGTACTCAAAATGTTTTTGGATTTTGGAGCATTTTCTATTTTGGATTTTGGGATTGGGGGGCTCAGTTTGTATTTGGACAATGATAGGATAAATAGCCCTACCCAAACCTCTTTAAGCCCCACGAGACTAAATTCATTGTCTCTTTTACTAATTACTGTTTCACAGTACCCAGAAATGTCTAGTACACATATGTTGCCAATATAAAACACAAAGGCAGGGATAGTTTATTCTCAACCAAATGTAAGGGACCATGGCACAGGAACATGGATTAATGTTGCCCTGACTAACATGGATGTAAAAACGATTTCTGGGGGCTGAAGAGATGGCTCAGAGCACTGACTGCTCTTCCAGAGGTCCTGAGTTCAATTCCCAGCAACCACATGGTGGCTCACAACCATCTGTAATGTGATCAGATTCCTTCTTCTGATCTACATGAGGACAGAGCACTCATATACATAAAATAAATGAATAAATAAATAAATCTTTTTAAACAGGGGGAGGTTGGGGATTTAGTTCAGTGGTAGACTGGGTTTGGTCCTCAGCTCTGCGGGGGGAGGGAGACAAAATAACAAAAATAAAAATGGCTTCGTGACATTTTTATAGTTGTGGACCAAAAGAAAGTCATAAATCAAAGCATTTACCAAATACATTTGCAGGATCACCAGGTAAGCCGGCGACAGCCAAGAGGAGATCTCTGTGCTCTGGTTGGGTCTCAGAAGCTGTCTGATGACCTTTTTAGCTTTTGGCTTGAGGAAGCTGATGATGGCCAGCTAGTGTTAGTGCACTCCAAAAGGCTTTCCCTGGTAGTTACAAGGGTGTTGTGAAGGAGACCAGAGAAAGCCCAAGATGATTTGTTTCTGGTTTTCCAACATTCCAGCTCTCCACAATCATGAAATTCTGATTGGTATCAGCCTTGTAAACTCCTTAACCTACCTGGGCCTTTCTTCTGAGAACTTTAGTTCACAGAGCTGTAATGTCAAGTGCATGGCCTTTTCTCCATGGAAAATCACATAGTTGTTTTATATTTGCACAACACAAGGGCATTAATCCTGGAAAGTAAAAGGAATTCCACTCCCATAAGCCAGTCCACGATGGCTCCTGCCTATCACTGTTCCAGGATCCCCAGTGAGAGGAGTCATTCCCCCCGCTCTGCACACACACAGCTAGACGTGGTCTTTGCTGCTACCACTCCTCCATCCACTTTTCCTCTTCAGAAGACTAGTCTTTGGTAGGCTGATGTCAAGTCTCTCGGTACCTTATTCTTGGAGGTTGGGCTGTTGTGAACCATAGCAGGCATTCATCCTACACGAGTTACCCCATGACAACAGTCCTGGCTACCAGCAAGCTGCACCTGTTGGGAGACCCTCAGCAACAGCCACTTGGTGAAACCAGGGGAAACTGGAAGCTAAGTATTGCTCTGTGGATGAAAGAACCAAGTTTAGAAATACTTCATTTCCTAGCATGTGGAAAGCTTTGGCTTCTCTCAGAGAGAAGGGGCAGCCAGAGGGGTGGGAGGGGACTGATTCCCCTTTAATTGTTGAAATGCAAACACAGGAACATCTGTCACATGACAGAGCCTAGACCAATGACCTTGGAAAGGTGCCCTCACTTTTCTGAGCTCCCCTTCCTAAAAAGATGGCTACTAATGAAGGAGCTGTGTAGAATGGGGTTGACTTGCATTGAGATGGTCAGGCAGGGGTCTAAGGCAAGTGGTCTTGGTGGCTTCCTCTTTGCTATGACTGTCTTGCCCATCAGGAAGTGAAAACAGGGCTTCTGATTTTCTCCAGTGGAGGCAGATGGGGATGGTGGACTTGGGAGAGAGAGTCAGCAAAGGCCCAAACCAGCCAAGGGAGCCAAGTTAGTTTTAATTTCTTAGGCTTATTTTATTATATGTGTATAAGTGTTTTGCTTGCATGCATGTATGTATACCATATGCATTTTGATGCCATGGAGGTCAGAAGGTGTTGGATTGCCTCAAACTGGAGTTACAGATAGTTATGACCCACCACCATGTGAGGACTGAGAACCAAACTCTGCTTCTTTGCAAGAGCATCAACTGCTTTTAACTGCTGAGCCATCTCTCCAACTCTGTGTGTGTGTGTGTATACATTCATGCATATGTACAGATTACATTTGTTTGCTTATTGGGTGTGAGCCTCAATATGGATGTATGGGACACATGTATGCCCCATCATGCATGTGAAGGAAGGACAGAGGACAGCTTGGGGGAGTCAGTCCACACATACTCACACTCTGTCCCCAGACTGGTCTCAAACACACAGCACTCCTCCTGCCTCAGCCTCCTGGTGTGAGAGCCAAAGTTATGTTTTTAGTTTTTATTACTGTCTAAGAGGTCCATGAAACAAAAATGCCTCTGATCTGCAAGCCCCTTGCCCAAGGAGATAGGCTATTGTTTATGGGAGATAACAAACCACATGTTTTCACTCACCTAAACAAGCTTGTTTGACCCATCTGCACTGATGTGCTTGATCACATGTGGGTGGGAAAGATGTCAGGATGGACCCTTGCCCATGACTGAATGTAGGCAGGAGGCCTGCAGCAGGAAGTACACCTGGATGTATGCTTGCCCCTGATTGGACCTCATGGGAAATACAGTGAATTATGGGTTTTGTCTTATTAAGCCCCTGCAAAGCATGACTCGGGGCCATTTTATGGGAAACCAGAGATGGACCTGGCCAGAGTCCATCAACCTACCCAGCATTTAGTTAAAGCTTGCTTCAAATTTGACTTTAAATTGTGGTAGTGGTTTTATTCTCAAAGACTGGTGGAATTAACACTGGGTATTCATTTTCAAAAAGCCAAAGAAAAAAATTTAAATGATATTTGCCTTACCCCAAGTGGAGAGGTAGTAATCATACTTGGTTCTTCTTGAGTGACAGATACTGGCTGTTCCACCACACCCACCTACCTACCTTCTTGTTTAAAGAATTATGTGTATGTTTGTATGAATATGTTATGTTTGTGTAGATGCCTTCAGAGTCTGAAAGAGGGGGTCAGAATCTCTACAGCTGGAGTTACAGTTAGGAGCCACTTGATGTAGGTGCTCAGCTACCTTTTAAAACATTTGTTCTTACAGCCCTGCGGGTGGAAGTATTCTGATGTGTTCATTGTTGCTCCACAGTGTGTGTGTGTGTGTGTGTGTGTGTGTGTGTGTGTGTGTGTGTGTGTACATATGGTTTGCTGAAGATGGCCTTGTGCATCTAGGAGAGGGCTCTACCACTGAGCTACATCCCTAGTTGTAGGGTAGGCTGAGTTCAGCAGTGGATCTTAAACTCAGTGAACATTAATCATGGATTGATGGGATGGGATACTGGGCCCAAGTTCCTGGCTCATGTGGCTGGAGCCAAGTGTGAGGATCAGGATTCTGATAGGTCTGTGGAGGGTGCCCTGTTGGCATTGGGAATCACATTCTGGGAGTGTCTGTCCTCAAGCCATTCCTAAGGATGGGGAGGGACTGGATGATGGAGGAGTGTCATCCTCATCTCCTGCACATCTGTACAGAGGTCCCCAAAGCAGCAAGGCTCTCTTTTAAGCTGAGCTTTTGGACTTCTGCTCTGCTCCTATCACATGCATAAAGTGACCACATCTGTAGAATAGCTAGCCCTCTGCTGTGCAGGTGATCTCTCTCCCAACTCACTTGGCGTGCCACACACTATGGAATGTCTTACACAGTGGGAAAGTCTAAGTACATGTTTCTGCTGTCCTGAAGCCTTCAGGAATGTTCACTGGACTGAGTATACATTACATTTTGTGGGTAATTAATAAAACATTTCTGATTTTTGATCTTATAGCTTTTTTTAAAGGTAAAATCTAATGAAAAACTACTAGGTCTCACAATACACGAGTTTATCTTTACAGTATTGACAGCCTGGGGATATAACTCAGGTTAGGCTGCTGTCTTAGCAGGAGTAAAGCCCTCCAAATCAAATAAGTGAGGCCTCTTCAGACAGTCACCAATCCTGAGCCGAGTGAGTGCCAAAAGAACCTGGCTAAATAAAGTGGAGTTCTTCTGGGAAGCCAGATATGTAGGCCTGAAGAGGGGTTTCCATATAGAGAAGCAGCTGGGCTCTTCATGGCACCAAGGGCAGCCGGGCCAATGCAGAAGCTGAAGGAAGGGGGGGGGGCATCCCTTCAGGTCTGGGCTGTCTAAAAGGCCAGTACTGTGGAAGACGATGAACACACTCTAACTGCTCAGGACAGGCTGAGTTCAGCTGCACTCACCAATGAGTCCTAAACCGTTGGCTCACAGTGTGGTGGTCGCCTTTCTGTCTGTGACAAAATAACCTAAAGGAAGAAGGATGTGTTCTGGCTCGTGGTCACAGGACTTGTGGCGAAGCAGTAAAAGCTGCTGACATCACGGTGGCTGGAAAGAGAGAAGGGCTGTCCCCAATACCTCTTCAAGGCTACATCCCAATGACCTAACTTTCTCCCACCTGTCCCGGACAGCACCAGCAGCTAAGGGCTAAACCTTCAACACACCAGCCTTTGGAGGACACTCGTATCCAAATCATAATATGCGCACTACCACCACCAACGAACTTTTCATGCCACCTAAGCCTTGTGGGTCATCAGAGGCTTCTGAGCCACACCCATCACCCATGTTGGACGCCCAAGCTTAAGTCACACCTTTCCACATCAGGAGGAAAAGAGAAATTTCACCAAGTAAACACAGTCAACCAAAACCAGTGAGACGCTGAAGAGATGGCACGGTGGTTAGGAATTCTGGCGTCTCTTGCAGAGGACTGCAGTTCAGGTCCCTGCACTCACCTCAGGTGGCTCATATATGCACATATGAATACTGACATGCAGATGCACACACATAAGTAAAAACAGACCTTTTTAGGAAAGACAGAAAGGCTCTTTTCTGACCTTTGCAGGTACTGTCCCCACACAAAGATATAAAAATAAACCTATACAGAAGAGAGAAATCCAAGAAAATAGACAAGTTCCTTCTCGCTTGGTGTACTTTCGTTAGTCTCTCATTATGTCGTCTAGCTGGTCTCAAACTCACGGCAATTCTGCCTGAACCTCAACCACTAGCCCGGCTGGTTGTATGGAATTTTCACTCCAGATGCCTTCAGAGGCAATCCATTGACTGTGCAGAAACCCTCAGCCAAATGCATTTTGATTGGCTGGTTAATGAGGCCCCTCCCAGCCTAGAGGTGGTGAAGGCCAGGGACTGCTAACCTTAGTTGTCTCTGGAACCTTCTGGGATAATGTTGCAGTAACATTTAGCAGGATTACAAGTCTTCAGCAACCCACAGTCTGACCCCCTTCCCAGAGCCCTAGTCTGTGTGACTCCTTTCCCTTTTACAGAATCAATTCCTCAGGTTTTGGCTGGGAAGCGACATGTCTCTTTCCAGAGCAGACTCTCCCCAGGCTCCTCCCAGTTCCTTTGCAATAGACTTTTGGTTCAGCTCTACTTTGCCCAGTTTCAGCAAGAACTCTGCTAGAGCAGGTGAGCCAGACCTCCATCCTTCATATCAGATCCCCCTTGAGATCCAGTCAGCTCTGCGTCCTCTACCTCCCTCCTGCAATGATGTCTGGATACCCCGACCTTCTGTTAGGTGGCTTAGTGGGTACCCCTCTCCAACCAAGCTTCCTCTCAGTCACTTCCATCCTTGGCCAACACCTGCTCCTGACTACAGATTCCTACTTTTTCCTGTTGTGAGCTGGAGGCCGGAAGAGGGAATCAGGTCCCCCAAAAGTGGAGTTACAAGACCATTGTGAGCCCAAGTCCTCTGCAAGAGCAGTGAGTGCCCTTAATTGTTGAGCTATCACTACAGCCCCAGTAATCTATTAAAATTTAAAAAAAATTTAAATGATGTATATCAGCCAGACGGTGGTAATGCATACCTTTAATCCCAGCACTGGGCAAAAGGGGTAGGAAAGTGGGCAGGTGAATCTCTGTGAGTTTGATGCCAGCCTGGTCTACAAAGTGAGTTTCAGGACTTCCAGGGCTCTTATACTGAGAAACCCTGTCTTGAAAAAAAAAAAAAAAATCAAAAAATTGTTGTAAATCAACGTGTGTAAACAATGTATGTAGGTGCATATGTTTGCACATATGGGGGCCACAAGAGTGCTGGGTATCCTCTATCTATTCCTTTGAAGCAGGGCTTACATTTTTCTGACTGGGCTGGAAGCCAGCAAGCTCCAGTAATCCCATCTTTGCCCCTTTTAGAACTAGAGGTATAGGCCTGTATAGGATGCTCACCTTGTTATGTGAGTGCTAGGACCTGAACCCTGGCTCTCAGTAAGTGATCTTAACTGCTTGACTGTAGCTTGAGTTTTTCTCTCTGGGTCCCGCAAAGCCCTGGCAGCAAGGTAGCCCACTTATAAAATAAACCTACAGGGGCTGCAAGAGATGGCTCAGAGGTTAAGAGCACTGGCTGTTCTTCCAGAGGTCCTGAGTTCAATTCCCAGAAACCACATGGTAGCTCACAGCCATCTATAATGAGATCTGGTGCCCTCTTCTGGTGTGCAGGCATACATGGAGGCAGAATTTTGTATACATAATAAATAATAATCTTTTTTTTTTTTTTTTTTTAAGGCGTGAGCTACCACCACCCGGCTGAACATCTGATTTAAGAAAATATAAAAATAAACATACAGATGCTTATATTACTTAAACTGCTCGGCCATTAGCTCAGGCCTATCATTGTCTAGCTCTTATTCTTATACTCAGCCCATTTCTGTTAATCTATATGTTGGCACATGTTCTCTGGCTTTACCTGCTGCCTTTACATGATGCTCCCTGGACAGCAGGCTGGCATCTCCTCCAGACTTCCATCTCCCAGCCTCTCCTGTTTGTCCTGCCTATACTTCATGCCACAGCACTTGACCATCTCTCTAGCCCCAAGCAGTTCACTATTTTGCCTGGTGTTACATCTAAGTTATAGGAATATATCTCTACATCCATCCATCCATCCATCCATCCATCCATCCATCCATCCATCCATCTATCACAAGAGGGCACCAGATCTCACTGCAGATGGCTGTCAGCCACACTGTGGTTGCTGGGAATTGAATTCAGGACATTTGGAAAAGCAGCCAGTGCTCTTACCCTCTGAGCCATCTCTCCAGCCCCAGGAACTCTTTACTGCAATGCACATTCCCTTCCCACAATGCATCCTAACACTTCAGGTTACATTTTATTTACAGTATGACAGGGTCTGGCCAAATTCTGCATATGGATATCCATTATTCCCAGTCATATTTGAGCAAACTAATTTTTCTAGTCCTTTAATCTGTAATGTGTTCTGTTTTGAAGAGTTTTGACTTGTCAAACTCAATGGCCACCATGTTCATCTCTATTTTTGTAAACTGGACTTTATTCCATTGATTTTAGACATCTAACCTTATATCAACACCACTCTTTGGATTACAAACTATCTGTGGTTTTGAAATGCTCTGGGTCATTGGTGACCAGATGAAATGACAAATGTCAGCCTGACAGACACTTCATTAAAGGAGTCAAGGGGCTCAAGGGCCAACACCAAGACTGCCCCAAGCCAAATGCCTGGTGATAAGCTGTAGAAAAGTTGCTTTTCTGCAAGAACTAGACCTCTCTAGCAGCTAACTGGCCACAATGCATGTGACTTCACTGAGCCCTAAATCTAGGCTTTACTTCAAACAGATACAAAAACCAAGTTATTTTTCACCCTGTCCTAACTAAAACATAATACATCAACATAAAGAGCTTCTGAGTAATCACAACACAGGCATCAGAGTTCTCACTGTGCCAGGTGGTGCTCCAATGACTTCATGGGCAACTTCAGTCAATTCTCCTTCAACCCTAGTAGGTTCAATTCTTCCCCTGCTCAGCAAATTGAGAGATTAAGATAGATGCCCAAGGACACACAGCTGAATGCAGCAGAGCTGGTTTGTGGCCAGGTGGACCCCTAAGCTAAGCTGCCAAACTGAGCTGCAGAGACCCTAAAGTAGATGTAGAATGGAGTTTTCAGTAGATAATGTTTAAGTTGACACCATGGTAACACCTACCCATAGTGTGAGCACAGAACCATTTTAGATGTAACATGCTGCATAGGGCAGGGCCTGGAAGGTGTGCTTGGGTAGCTTATCTTACAGAGGCTGGGCAACCCCACAGAGGTGTCTACTGCTGAACAGTCTCCAGGTGAGCCCAGCCCATGGAACTCCTTGGAAATCTGCTAATACATGTTCAGTAACAAAGGTCTTAATAGAACATTAAAATTGAACTAAGGAAGAGCAGCAAAGTAAAACCCGCAGCTGGGGAGATAGCTGTGGTAAAAAGAGCATACTGCTCTTGCAGAGGACCCATCCAGGTTTGGTTCTCAGCACTCACATGGTAGCTCACAACAGTCTGTAACTCCAGTTCCAGAGAATCAATGCCCTCTTTTGGTCTCCATGGGCATCAGGCACATAGGCAGTCCACCACATACATACATGCAGGCAAAACACTTGTAGGAATAAACCTTAGGAACACCAAACAAAACCAACCACAGAAAGCCTACAGGCAATTCCACTTCTCCTCACACCATTCTCCCTCAGTGCCACAGCAGGGCTCTGTGGCCTGGTCTCCTGTGCAGCCTTTACTGGGTGCTGTGTGGTCACCATGACAGTAAGACCAGAGCCTTGTTGCCTTTTCTTCTTGATCCTTTACCAGTTTGGTTTCATCTCTGGCACCAATGCTGCAATTTTTATCATGGATTATCACCATCTCCTATAGACTGCTTTATAAATTTATTTTTTCATTTTTGAGACAGGTTCTCTCTACTATGTAGCTTTGGCCGTCATGGAGGTCACTATGTAGACCAGTATGGCCTCGAACTCACAGAGATCCACCTGCCTCTGCCCACCCCACCCCCCATTCCTGGGATTAAAGGTGTACACCACACACCTGGCTGCACTGCATTTTTAGGGCCATTTCAGATCCAATTTCCTGATTTATCTGACAAAGACACTGCCTTGACTTTTTTGATTCTTCACTCAAAGACATCTGTTCTTACCGGGTCTTTGTAAAGCATGAAAGGGACTTGGGAAGGACTTAATAATTGTCTGCACAGCTGATGATTCAATGATTCAGAACCCACAAGCAAGCACCCAATGCCATCTAGAGCTGGGTGCAGACATTGCTAAGGTGCGTGTATGAGAGGCTGACCAAGACAAGTTCTCTGAGCAGTAACTGTTCTATAGAAAGGCCAAACAGGATTGCTCACAAAGACTAAGGGGAAGGGCACATTAAAGTGAAGTCTGCTCCTCCTCAGGGTTTTCAAATGTTTGAGTCCACAGGCTCATGCCTAATTTACCCAACTCAGGTTCTTCTTCCTTGTTCTTGAGATTGAGACAGGCCATCCCTAATCACAACCCTTCCTGGTTCTTATGTTGGACTGTAGAACAGCTCCTCTTGTGAGAACCAGGGGGCACTGTACTACAGAAAACAAGTCACTCATTCATTCATTCATTCATTCATTCAAACAAAATAATAAAACTGGGTATCAGCGGTTTTAAGCACAATATTCCCAAGCAGGAGATACTACTTCACAGGGCCGCTGCCCACTGGGTAGAGGAGGAAGCAGCAAAGGAATGAAGTGGAGGAGGGATGTCACCCTTTGTGACCTGAAGGGCTGCCAGAAGCTGACACCAAGCACCTGCTCCATACAAATGGAGGTACAGACATGTCAGATGCATCAGGTCCTGTTCTATGCCCCTCATCTCTTCTGCATTCAACACAACTTCCCTTTCACCCTTGGAGACTAAAGTGTCAACTAATAAGAGCTTCTTCACAAGCTCCTGTACCTGGTTCTTGGGATGCCACTGGTTATTCTTCTAGTAGAGGAGAGGGCACATGAGGGCTGCAGGATATAATTATGTCAAGAACAGATCTTCAGCAAATGACAAAGAAAATCCATGTAGCAAGAAAAACAAATGAGCAAGTTTCCTGATAATTCCTCTACTTATATATGCATGGCTGATAACTTTCCAGGTTATGACTTAAATGCTGGTGCTGAACCATGAATGTGTGAACTTGTCTATTTCCATTTTATGAAACAAATGATATGAAATAAAAAATACAGAAACATAAAGCATTTATTTATTATTGCTATAATCAAGGCAAAAATCTTTGTAAGCAACCAGCCTTGATAACGGTAGTATAATCAGAACCATCACTCCCGGGTTTGCAGTTTGTTCTCCCTGCTGAGGCGTCACTGCTTTCTACACACCACCTCCAAGTAAGTCGAGCTTGAGGCACAGGGTAGTTCCTGACGTTACACCAACCTCACCCTCTCTGAATCTGTTCATACTGTGTTTTTAAAAGTGGCAGAAGAGGTCAAGTACATCTACTTACTTGGAAAATCAACTGAGAGAACATGGGGTAATTAAGAGAACATGAAAGAATTTAGTGAAAAACCTAAAAAAATTACCTAAGACATGTTCTCACTAATATAAGGAGGGGGTATAGTTTGTTTTCAGGAGCCTGCATGAGAGTCACCAAGAGTCTTAAATCCTGGAGCAGGACAAAGGATATTAATAACCAAGTTTCCGACCCACTCACTAAGGAAGCATCTGGCTTGACAAGCCACTTAATATCAACCCAACTATAACCTAAAAACACTGTCAGTTTTATTTAACCTTAATATACATTTGTACAAGCAATTTAAAAAAGGCTATTACACAATGATTCAGTGAGTTTTACCTAGTTTGAAGACTAATGCATGCAGTTACAAATGAGAGGTAGAAACACCGTAGTAAAGACCTACAAATACAAACTTCTTAGAAACAAATGTTCAAATTAACTGCTGGAACGTCATACAGATAAATAATGTAAAAATTACATTACTGTGTCCACCAAATAAATGAAAACCATGTTGTCTCTGTTAAGTGCGATGCCAAAGAGCTTCTACGCAGCTATCAGAGTGCAGGTCATTATGTGAAAGGGATTTTATTGAAATAAAAGGGTAAGACGGGTGAATGCTTTATTCAAGTATTCAAGCAGGTAAGTAAAAGAAACCAAATAATATACAACATAGGAACCATTCTTGGAGAGATGTTAATTCACCGTGACTAGCTATTTGGTGAACTGTCAGGATTAACACTGAAAAGTGCACATTAGTCTGGAGAGAGCTGCCCATTTTTCTAAGAGAAAACAAACCTCACTTCTTACTAACTTCATGTAGAAACTCCACATCACTAACAAGCCTTTATTCATCACTGATTTGGCCCTATTAAAATTCTCAAGAGTATTTCTTGATTCATGATAGCTTTCTAATACTGCCCAAATAAACTTAGACTTTAATAAACCTAAGGTCACAGGTATCGATGCACATTCTGCATGCACAACAAAAAATGCAAACAACCAGCAACTCAAAATACCACTGAGAAGATCTGTTGGTGAAAATTAGAGGTGAGAAAAATGCAAAGGTTCACATGAATGCAAGTTTCGACCATTTAAAAGTTCAATGGAGAGTACACATGAATTCTGAAAAGGGCCTATGTATGTAATCAAGTAAAATATTCTAAACAAGTCCATTGTGCCTCAGTTAGTTTTAAATTGCAAAATCCAATACACAGTTATTTTAATAAATTAGTGCAATATGAAAGATTTTGGAAGATTAACATATGTCCACATTAGATCAAGTTGAAGATTTCACAATTCATCCAAGAGTCACCTTTTGCTTCTTCTTAAAACTCTTCCTCTGAGCTGTTTAAAGATGCATATGCATGCTCAGATTCAGACAAACTTACCCCAAATCTCAAGTTGTCTGGATGAGCTGTAGACTCTTTATGGACTTTCATATATTACCAGAGAGCCCATTGAAGTGTCACTTTGTTTCCTGATAATTATCCACAAGAATAACTGTACTTAGGGTTCTAGTTCTAAGGTACATTTATTTTCAGGTTCAGTGTGTTGATACTCTTTTGCTTCTGCTTCTATAAAGAAAAAGGAAAAGGGGAGTGACTTCTCCAATAAGGCAGGTTTTCTACAAACTTGTAGTTTGATATTGTTTTTCCTTCTTAAATGACTGCTTGTTCTTTGGTAGTCACCACGGTTTCCTGGGGTGGGTGACAGAAACAAGCTGAAATCCCAACTGTGCCACCACGCCCCCTGCTGGTTCACAGACAAGCTGCTGCTCACAGGGCTGCAGAACCACAGCAGCGTGCCGACAGTCCCCTCTCAATGCTGCTCACAGGGCTGCAGTACCACAGCAGCTCACAGGGCTGCAGCACCACAGCAGCTCACAGGGCTGCAGCACCACAGCAGCGTGAGACAGTCCCCTCTCAATGCTGCTCACAGGGCTGCAGAACCACAGCAGAGTGCCGACAGTCTCCTTTCAAGGCTACATTTATCTAGAAGTAAATAAAGTGACATTAGTAATAAAAACGGTTTATGTTTTCTAACCCAAGGGCAGAGGAACTAAGGGGGGAAGTCACAACACTCCCACCATGCTCCCCTGCTCTATCGTTGCCCCATAGTTAACAGAACGAATACACTTTCTTTCCTCTGTCCAACAACAACTCAGATATGACCTGTAGTTTAATGCTGCAGTGGTGAAATTGGGATTAACATACTACAAAGAAAAGATTCAGATCGAACAACTCACTTGCTTAGAAGTATCAATAACTTTGGGACTCCTGTCCTCTTACAGTTATTAACCTGTGAATGACCACATACACAAGAAGAGCTCCTCCTCAAACAGCAGATACTAGGGAGAACTATGGATCATCCTAGTATCCCATCCCTCCATGTTCTGTTAGCTATATCATATCAAGTCTGTAGTCCACAGGATCGTTATAACATTCTTTGGTCACTAAGCCCAGAAAGTTTGAAAGAGTTCTAGTACGTAATAAAACAACATACCCTCCTATATTCTTTTTTTTTTTTTTTTTCCCTGAGACAGAGTTTCTCTGTAGCTTTGAAGGCTGGCCTTGAACTCACAGAGATCTGCCTGTCTCTACCTCCCAAGTGCTGGGATTACAGGTGTGCGCCGCTGCCGCCGCTGCCGCCGCCGCCGCCGCCCGGCTTATTCAAGTTTTTATTTATTTATATTTATATTTATTTATTTATTTATTTTTGGTTTTTTGAGACAGGGTTTCTCCGTGTAGCTTTGCGCCTTTCCTGGATCTCGCTCTGAAGACCAGGCTGGCCTCAAACTCACAAAGATCCGCCTGCCTCTGCCTCCCGAGTGCTGGGATTAAAGGCATGCACCACCGCCTGGCTTTGTTCAAGTTTTTAAAGCCAAGATTCATCTCAGGTAGTATGATTTCAAACTTAGAAGACAAACTGTAATTAATTAATTAAATTCAGTGGTTCTTCCTTACCCACAAAGCATATCCTTTATATGTTCTAATACCCTCAATTTAGGCCTGAAACTATTAATAGTATCAAACTCTATCTACAAGCACAGTACTATCAATGCAGTATACCTGTAACCACTAATAGTAAGAAGTGACTGACAGGCAGAAAGCACACACAGCAAGTGTGGACTGGACAAGGTGAGTCGGGTCCCAAGCAGCAGAGCACAACTCAGAGAACAATCAGTTTAAGATGTGGCTGGGGAAGAAGAAAGGCAAAGGAAACAACAGAGACAAATTCTGTTTGAAAACTCCCAGAATGAAGGCTGCAGAGAAGGCTCTTCAGTTGGGAGCACTGGCTGCTCTTCCGAGGACTAGGTTCAAGTCCTCGAACCCACATGACTACTCACAACTCTCTGTAACTCCAGATCCAGGGGATCTGATACCTTCTTCTAGCCTCCAAAGGCACCAGGCATGCATGCAGTACACTTAGACATATGTGTAGGCAAAACACCCAAGCACATAAAATAAAAAAAATAAAACATCTAAATGCCATAATGATACCCAATTCTTTAAAAACTAAACAATAAAAACTTAAAAACAAACTATGAGCCAGGCAGTGGTGGCATGTATCTTTAATCCCAACACTTAGGAGACAGAGGTAGGCAAGTTCGAGGCCAGCTTGGTCTACAGAGCAAGTTCCAGGACAGGCTGGGCTACATGGAGAAACCTTGTCTCAAAACAACAACAACAACAACAACAACAACAACCAAACAAAACCATCTATGGCTGTTTATTTCTGAGGTTTTTTGTTTTGTTTTGTTTTGTTTTTTAACTGAATAGTTTTGAACCTAGCTGTAGAAAGGAGCAACTTACATTTATGCACATTTTCAACATCTGTAGGGTCCTGCAGGATCTTAGTTAGGCCTTCCAAAAGAAGGGCTGCCTTGTGGTACCGATAAACAATGTCTTCAGTCTGCTGAAACATCTCATCCAGGGCTGCAGATTGAACCTGGAACCAGTCAAAAACAGAGAAGAGTTGCAGCTCCAAAGATATACAAGTCCTTATGAACAGTGCACATTTGAAAAGCATATTAAAATCAATATATTTTGATGAAAGGAGGAAAGAATCTGTAATGTCACAGTTAAATCCAGAAAGGAAAGAGGCAATATAATTTCTAGTATAAAATTCTTACTGTCCTAATGTAGTGTAGTGTTATATACTGCCTACCATTCCTGTCAGTAGCTTAGAGTAATAGAACATGTTCTCATCAGAGAACTACTTGTTTTTCAGCTGTCAAGGTAAAGCCAAGAGGACAGCAACAGTGCAACTGCAGTCATCTACATGGCAGCGGTCGACTATGTTGAACAGGAAAAATAACACTAGTGCATACATTTTCTCCATTTAGATACTTAATAACTGTAGGTTATTTATTCCTCAGAGCCATTTTCCCCTAGTGAACAGAGAAAACTCCAGTGTTATAGTCTGAGAAATGGAAAGTAGCTTCCCCTGGTGTCTATACTTCAATAAAGTCAGTCAGTCAAACTCAGGACTTACATTTTTGTGGATTAACAAAGCACTATTTTTTTCTAAGTCCTACAGAGCCAAAATTTCTTAAATAGCAGAAAAATGCTGAAACATATTAATTCATTTTTAGATAAAAATTATAAAAGGATGAGAACATGACTATGGAAATGAAGTTTAAAAGGAAATAAAAGTTATCAAATATAACAGCCAGGATTACAAACTATAGTAAGTTAGTTAAATAAGTTACATTAAGTACTCAAATGTCACTTAAGTACAATTACTTCATGAAGTAATCATGACACTTGGGACTTGAGAAAGGGTAGGACATAAACTCTTAAAGGGCAGATCATTTCAAGTAGGTGTTCAATTCCAAAGACCCTCAGAGAAATACTGGAGTGTTATAAAATACTAGGCTTTGAAAAGGTTTACCATTTCCACAGCACAATTATAGATGAGTTTCTCTGCAGTCACACTGTTGATTTCATCAATAAATCTCTGTTTATCAGAGAAGAAGCGATTCAGCTTTTCTGTAAGTCTCTTGCACATGGTGATACAGAATTTATACCGTTCATTCAGATTTTTAACAACTGAAACAAAGTTGAAATTGGAATTAGTTTTAATTTCCTTCCAGAAATAACACAGCAACATGTACTTTTCCTGCTGTTGAAAAAAAGTGACACTACATGGTCACTGAAGGAAAAGACAAAGTCAGGTTCTATGATTTTCCAGTCTGAAAAGACAGATAAGGACTTCTGACTCCTGTGTCAAGTGAACAATTAGAAACAACGGTCAGCAGAGACTGACTCAGTGGGACAGGAAGGTGTGTCCCAGGCCCTTGGACCCACACACTCTGGTCTGCTCCTGTACCTTGTTTCACAGCTGTGGATGGGCTCAGCTTCCCGGACTTGATCTGAGCTTTGGCGAGATGCAGGGAAGCTGCCAGCAACTGTGCTGCTTTCATGTATAACACCAGCTGCTCCACCCGGCTGCACGGGAAGACAGGAGCAGAGCATTACCCTGGGAACTGACCCACAAGAGTCAGCATGCTAAACATCAGGCCACAGCTTTTCTCGGGGATTTTGTTGTCATCCTGCCCCCTCCCCTGCACACCACACCCCAGACAAGATTTCCCTATGTATCCCTGGCAGGTCTCAAGTTATTAACCCTCCTGCCTTCATGCTGCATGTGTAATGCCACACCTGGCTCCTTCCTGACTTTTAAATATACATTTAACTCCTAAAGGGAGAAGAATTAGTGTGGGGAAAGATATGTGAACTTGGAATACTATAGGAACACTGAAACAAAAATATGTGTGACCTCTTGGTAATCAAATATCTTCAGTTGAAAATTTTCAGAGAAAGGTGATGTTAAGGTTGCATAATAAATTCTTGGCTAACATCTCACACAATAAAATAACTTAGATTTCCTTGCAGCTTTTTTTTTTTTTTTTTAAGAGATCTGAGTGATTTTGCCTTTATTTCCTTCATGTTAAGCCAATCATGAAATTTCACAGTGATTTCTGGGGTGGGGCAGAAGAAAAGTGTATTCAGAGTGATGGAGGCCATGGCCTGGTTGGCCCAAGAAGGTGCAAGCAGGGGAGGCCTCACTGGGGAAGCTGGAGGAGCACCGAGTGCCTGGCTGGCAGGTAGGTGATGTTCTGAGAGCAGGAGAGCTGGTTAGCGATGTCCTCAGCAGCCTCCAGCTTGCGCAGCTCAATCAGGCCATCACCTGAGGTGGCCAGGGAGTTGGCTCTCAGCTCAGCTGCCTTGGAGTCACCCTCAGCAGAGATGATGGCTGCCTTCTGCTGCTCAGCCTTCTCCACCCTCAGTTTCCTGCTGAGCCACCTGCTTGGCTTCCACTGCTTCTGTGAACTCCTTCCTGAAGGTCAGATGTGTCAGGGACACGTCATCCAGGATGAGCCCAAACATTGCTGCTCTCTCTGTGAGGTCATCGCTCACCTGCCTTGAGACCAGCTCTCGCTGGGTGATCAATTCTCCAGCATCAAAACAAGCCACTACTGACTTGAGGATCTCTGTGGTGATGGATGGCAGCACCCGCTCATCATAGTCCTCACCAATGCTGGTATAGATACGAGGAAGCTGGCTGGCCACCAGCCAGAAGAGAATTCGTAGTGTGATGTTGACATTCTGCAAATCTTTGCTACCAGTGATGACTGGTACATTCCAGGGTCATGAGTGGCAGTCAAAGATAATGGGTTTCTGTACCCAAGGGATGAGAAAGTGAGTCCCTTCCCCTACCACAATGTCCTGCACTCCACGGAATCGGTCAAAGGTGACAGCTCTGTGGCCAGCATCCATGGTATATAAGGCAGAGTTCACCACGCCCCCTATAACCGCTAGCGTCAGGCCAAACTTTCCGATGGACTCAAACACCTTGGCAGCCATGACTGCTTCCACTGTACCCACTCACACCTGCTTCCACTCTTCCTTGCAGCTTTAAAAGTGAGACATGACTCCCCCACTCCCCCAACATACAAGACAGGGTTTCTCTGTGCAGCCTTGACGGTCCTGGAACTCATTCTGTAGACCAGGCTGGCCTCAAACTCACAGAGATCTGCTTGCTTCTGCCTCCTGAGTGCCAGGATTAAAGGCATGTGCCACCACCACCCAGCTGAGATGTGACTTTTAAGGATAACAATACTTACAATTAAATACAATTTATAGAAAGCATAAAGAAGCTGGAAATGAATGACAGGAGGTACCTACCCCCAATCTTTGCTTAGCTGGCTGATCTGGTCCACGACTACACTCTCCTGAATCTGGTACAAGGACACAGCAGATGTGCACAGCTCAGGGTTCCCACCCCTCACTGCTGTCAGGTCCAGCACACATTCAGTAAACATTAACATCACGTTCAGGTGGCGTAAGGTGTCTGTGTGTTCTCGCTGCAAAGGTAAGGTGTTTTGTTTTGTTTTTTAACAGTTTTGATCAAGGACTTAAGTATATTATATATACAAGGTTATCCCATACTTAGGAATGTTGGAATGATCAAAGAAAACCAATGTTATTAAATTTTAGAGAGCTGTTAGAAAATAAATAGAAATCAAACCAAATATTCAATGTAGATAAGTCTGCGTGTATCACAGCACCCATGTTAAGTAGGCTACAGAGGTCACTGTGCATTTACCAGAAAAATAAAACCAAACTAAACCAAAACCTGAATAATTGAATCAATATGTGTAAAACAAAGACATGAAAAAATAGACACCAGGAGTATAAGAGTTGGTATGGTGAGATGGCTTAGCTGTTAAGAGTACTGGCTGCTCTTGCAGAGGACTGGGCTTCAATTCCCAACACCCACATGATAGCTCATAAACACTTATAACCCCAGATCTAGGTGATCTGATGCCCTCTCCTGACTCCTATGGACAACAGGCACACAAATGGTGCATAGACATAACGCAGGCAAAACATCCAAATAGGGATTCTCTGTTTAGCCTTGGCTGTCCTGGAACTTGCTCTGTAGGGCAGGCTGCCTTGAACTCAGAAACCCACCTGCCTCTGCCTTCTAGTGCTGGGATTAAAGACATGTGCCACCAATGCCCCAGGAAAATAAACTTTAAAAAATTTAAAGATTACAAGGACAGATTTGGAGAGATGCTCAGCAGGGAAAAGCCCTTGCCATGAAAAGTCTGAAATCCTGGGTTTAATCTCTAGAACCCATAGAGGCCAGAAAGATAGGCATCTGTAATCTCAGAACTACCCTAGCAAGATGGGAAGTAGAGATGGGAAATCATCCCAAAATCTATGGTCAGCTATCTTGGAGCACATACTGCAGCAGAAACAAGAGAGATCTTACTCAGAGTCCCAGAACCAATGCCCAAAAATTGTCCTCTGACCCTACATAGCATATGTGTGGCACCTATACTCCCATATACATAATAAATAAATTTTAAAAATTAAAATATGGGGGGCTGGAGAGATGGCTCAGAGGTTAAGAGCACCGACTGCTCTTCTAGAGGTCCTGAGTTCTATTCCCAGCATCCACATGGTGGCTCACAATTGTAATGAGATCTCGCACCCTCTCCTGTATACATAATAAATAAATAAATCTTTTTTTAAAAAATTAAAATATTACAAAGACATTCTTAACACAAAATTAAACCGTTTTTCTTTTTCTTTCTCTCTGTTTGTTGAGCTAGAGTCCTGCTATGTATCCAGCTAGTCTGTAACTCCCATCCTCCTGTTTGACCCTCTGAATAGTTGGAATTACAGATGTTGCCAACAAATGCTACATTTCTTTAGAGTTCAGTGAGTTTACTGACCTGTTATTTTAGAGAGTTTTAAATCTGGGAAGGTTTTTAGTTAAGAGTGAATCACAATAAAGCTTTGATTTTCCGTGACCTACTTAGTTACAGATGAGAGCATGAAAGATATTCTGAAGAATGCCCTTTCAAAATGATTTCAAAATTTCATCTTTAGTTATAAATGAACTTTAAAATTTCAAATAAGATTAAACACTAAATTGTATGTGTGTTAGAGTGTATGTCCTTCCTTGGTCAGCTTCCACTTGAATTTAAAAAAATTATTTGTATTTGTGTGTGTGTCTATGTGAATACATGTGCATATATGTGTGAGTGGACTGGCACACTTGTGCATGAACGATGTGACGATATCAGGTGTCCTCCTCCACCACTCCCTGTGTACTCTTTTGAGGGAGGGTCTTTCCCTGAACTTGGAGTTCCTGTTTTCTTAGTTAGGCTGGAAGCCAGCAAGTCCCAGTGATTTGCCTGTCCTGTCCCCTAAGAAACTGGACTTACAGGTGGGTGTGGGACACCTGGCTTGTTACCTGGGTGCTAGAATACAAATTCTGTTACTCAAGAATGTGTACCAAGTGCTTGAAACCACTGAGCATTCTCCCAGCCCATACCTTCTGTTTTGTGACAGAATCTCCCCTTAAATGTGAAGCTGTGATTCAGATAGACTGGCTGGCAATCCGCTTCAGGAACCCATTCCCTTAAGGCTGTGGTTAGAGGCATGCAATGTCTGTCTGTCTGTCTTTTTGATGTGGTTCTGGGTACAGGTGTAACAGCTGTCTCCCCAGCCTCCCAAGTTTCTCTCACACAGGAGACTGAAGCGCTAGAACTTCTGAAAGTCTCCCAGTTCTGTGAGGGCCTAGGAAACTATGTTCACCAATACACGGAGTGTTGTCTTTAAGTTGAAGTGAGGAACTAAGAGGCACAACTCCAAAATCCTAAAATGACCTCTGGTTCTAGATCTGTGCTCAGCATGGGGCAGATGGCACACACTGAAGTTTTTTCTGCAGAACTGGATCCCCAGAGGTTAAGTATTGATCTATGGGTGTAGCATCTCATTTGCTTGAGTAGGGATATTTCTGTGTCAATCACTAGCCTGGTATTACGGCGTATTGTTACTATTATTACTGACATATTTCTGTGTTAATCACTAGCCTGGTATTACGGCGTATTGTTACTATTATTACTGACATATTTCTGTGTTAATCACTAGCCTGGTATTACGGCGTATTGTTACTATTATTACTGACATATTTCTGTGTTAATCACTAGCCTGGTATTACGGTGTATTGTTACTATTATTACTGACATAGGCTCTTACTATGTAGCCCAGGTAGACCTCAAACCCAATACTCCTGCCTCAGCTTCTTGTTTTTCTTTTCTTTTCTTTTCTTTTTTTTTTTTTTTGTTTTTCGAGACAGGGTTTCTCTGTGTAGCTTTGGAGGCTGTCCTGGAACTCCACCTGCGTCTGCCTCCCGAGCGCTGGGTTAAAGGCGTGCGCCACCACCACCTGGCTTGCCTCAGCTTCTAAGTGCTAGAATTACAGGTCTATATCACCAACTTGGAATAATTATTTTTAAATTTTATAATTTAATATTTTTATTAATTCTTTGAGAACTTCATGCAATGTATTTTGACCATATAAGCGCCTACTCCTCTTCGCTCCCTAACTGCCCCCAGATCCACTCCCTCCTCCTTACCTCCTAATCATCATGTCCACTTTTTTTAACAACCCACCAAGTCCAATTTGTGCTGCCTATATATACTTCTGGGTACGGGCCATCCATTGGAGCTACAGAGGCCACATCCTAAAGAAAACTGACTCCTTCTCAGAAGCCAAACTGTCCACAGACTGGCATTTTTTTTTTATAGCTTATCTTCCTTTCTTTATATTTATTTATTTTTGGTGTTTTTGAGACAGGGTTTCTCTGTGTAGCTTTGGTGCCGGTCTTGGATCTTGCTCTGTAGACCAGGCTGGCCTCGAACTCACAGAGATCTACTTGGCTCTGCCTCCCTAGACTGGCATTTTAATCTATGTTTAGATGCATTTTTACCTAATGAAAGAAAGAAAGTACTGAGGATAAAAGGTTTGTTTCTAGGGAAAAATCTTTTACAATCCTACAAATAGAGTTGGACATGGGTGATGCACAACTGCAATCTCAGCACTGGCGAATTCAAGGGCAGCCTAGTCTACACAGTTTTAGGACATCCTGGGCTATAAGTAAGGCCCTGTCACAAACAAACAAACAAACAAACACAAAAGGGATTTTGAAATTTCAGAGATATGTGATCTGATTTGTTCTTTCATCACCGCTAGAACACCCACACATTCATCCACCCCACAGTCTCCCCACCTCCATCAGTGTCTCCTCTGGTAGTTCAGGGGCTTCAAAGGTGATGAGGCCCTCTAGGCTGGGTGGTGAAGCACCATAAGGCACATATCTCAGGCTGGGAGCTGCCTCTGCTCCTGGTGGGGAAGAGCCCAAGCCTGGCCCAGGTGGGGAGCCCACACATACACGGCCACTTGCAGAGCACAAGGAGCCTCCGGAGCTGCTGGACCCCACTGCAAAGAAACAATATATATAGCACATGTCCAGAGTAGTCAGAAGGGGCTTCCATACTAACTTTTCATTTACTGAACATAACCTATTCAAGTGACAAAGAAATAGTTAAAGAAAAGCCCCAGGCTCCTCATCCTATATGAATATATGAACATGTTCTCTTTATTCCATACATACATAAATAAAACAGAACCATCATTTCCAGTTTTTCTATACTCTGTTTTAAACAAATTTATGTAATATACAATTCATACAATTTTTCTTTCTCATTAATGTTCCACTGGCTTTATAAGAATAAAAATGTAATTGATGCACAGTAGTTCAGTAACTTTACATAAAAAAGTATATCTGGAATCATTTAAAGTATGGATTTTTTTGTATTACAAGATATTACTAGCCAGGAAGTGGTGGCACACACCTTTAATCCCAGCACTTGGGAGGCAGAGGCAGGCAGATCTCTGTGAGTTTGAGGACAGTCTGGATTACAGAGTGAGTTCCGGGACAGGCTCCAAAGCTACACAGAGAAACCTTGTCTCAAAACAACAACAACAACAACAAAACCAAGATATTACTAAAATCATTTTTCTTAGGTGATCTATGTGACAAAGTACTCCAAAGTAAGAATGGAATTTTCAAAGTGCAAAACATTATACACATTTTTTTTTTGTCATTTTTTGACTAAAGATCTTTCTATGTAGCCCTGGCTTTTCTGGAACTCTCTCTATAGAGCAGGGTGGCTTATAATTCAAGCGACTTGCCTGCCTCTGCTTCCCAAGTGCTCATGTAAGGTGTGCACCACTATATCTATTATTATAGTACTTCCTAAGACTAGCCACATAACTTTCTCAAGAAGCATTAGGTATGCCCACTAAACCACATCCACCCTGGGCCTTATATTTTAAAAAATGCTGATATATCTGGATCCTGGTGGCACATGTATTTAATCCCAGCAATTGGGAGGCAGAAGCAAGTGGATCTGTACGACTTTACAACCAGTCTGGTCTACAAATCAAAAAAAAAAAAAAAGAAGAAGAAAAAAGTTTAACTGGATTAAAATGGTAGTTTATTATTTAGGATTTAAAAATATTTTATTGTTTTTTGTTTTGTTTGAAGACAGGGTCTCTCCTCTCCAGGCAGACCTGGTTGGACTAAAGCTCACTGTGTATTTTTTGAGTATTTCTAAAACACTACTCTATGTCTCATTATTTCATCTTTCCCTTATTAATTTACAAGTACCCTGATTAGCAGCTTATTAGCAACTTATTTAAAATACAAGAATTTAGAATACAAGCTTATCTAGAATACTAGAGGACACAGAACACAGCACATAAAATTAAGACCCATGATCTCTTCAAATCCACTCTAATACTTTTTTTTTTTAATCTACTATTTTAAATGTTGTGTGTGGGTATGTGCCTGCAGAGGACAGAGAAGTTGGATTCAATGCGGCTGGAGTTATAGACAGTTGTGAGCAAGCATGTGAATGCTGGGAATTAAACCTCCATCCTCTGGAAAAGTAGTCAGTGCTCTTAACCACTGAGCCAGCTTTCCAATCTCAGTCAAATACTTTCTTAAACAACGTAGACAGGATGATTTATATATATCTGGTTAAGTATAAACACTGGTACCTAAAGTGCAAAAGTAAAATAAAACTTAAGGGAAGCTGAGGTAGGAGAATCTCAACTTTAAGGCCAGCCTGGATTACATTACAAATTCAAGAGCAGCCTGGGAAACTTGGCAAGATTTTGTCTCAAAAATAAAAACAAAACAACAACAAAACCCCCCAAACCAAAAAACCAAAAACCACCAAAAAGTTAAAAGTGTGGGGGCAGGGTGGGAGGGTGTTGAAGGAAGCCAGGTGTGGTGGCACACACTTTTGATCCCAGTGTTAAGGAGGCAGAGGCAGATGATCTCTGAGAGTTCAAGGCCAGCCTGGTCTATGTAGCAAATTCCAGGCTAGTCAGGACTACACAGTGAGACCCTGTCTTTAAAAAAATACCTGGGGAAGGAGCTGGAGAGATGGCTTAGTGGTTAAAAAGCATCCACTGCTCTTCCAGGGGAGCCTAAATTCAATTCCCAGCATGCACATGGCAGCTCACAACTGTCTGTAATTCCAGTTCCAGGGGACTCAATGTCCTCTTCTGCCTCCTTGGATACCAGTCAGGCACAAGGTGCATACACATGCATGCATGCATGCAAAACTATCATACACATATGATTTTTAAAGGGGGGCACATTGAGGGCACCAAGGTGTACACTTGCATTCTCAACACTTAGAAGGTGGAATCAGGAGGATCAGGAGTTCAAAGTTATCCACATGAGAGCCTGTCTCAAAAGAGGGTCCTGGGGAAACTGGGAATGCAGTTCAGTGGTACACTTGTCTATCATTTGGGGAGCCTTGAGTTCAATTTCCAGTACCACAAAAAATAAAGTGTATTTTCAGATAATTTATTAGGTCTACTAAAATAAGACTTCAGTCTATGAATAAAGAAGTAATATACAGCCAGGTGGTGGTAGCACATGCCTTTGATCCCAGCACTTGGGAGGCAGAGGCAGGCAGATCTCTGTAAGTCTACAAAGCAAGTTCCAGGGTAGGCTTTAGAGCTACACAGAGAAACCCTGTCTTGAAAAACTGAAAAGAAAAAAAAAGTAGCATACAAGCTAGACATGCATATCTATTTCTTTATGGAGAAATTATATTTTATTGTATGTTATACTGCATATAAACATGCATAAGTATACATATACTATATATATATTTTAAAGATGTATTTATATGTTATGTATACAGTATTCTGCCTGCACACCAGAAGAGGGCACTAGATCTCATTGCAGATGGTTGTGAACCACCATGTGGTTGCTGGGAACTGAACTCAGGACCTCTGGAAGAACAGCCAGTGCTCTTAACCCCTGAGCTATCTCTCCAGCACCCCCCATTTAGTATATGTATATATATTACTTTTACTTTACAAAGTCCTCCCTAACCAGTTACCTCACTTACTGCTGACATAAAACTCTTTGAGGAAGGTAAACAGCTACGATCACTCTACTGGAACAGAAGCTGAAGCCGAGAGAAGTGAACTGACCTGTCTCATTTCACCCTATCAGCATCAGCCATTACCACACTAGAACAACTGTTCCTTACCTGAGGTGGTTCTTGTTCGAAGGACCATGTGAGTACAAGCAGGGGCTGTGGCACTGTGAGGAGGAGACCCCACAGTGAAGAGGACAGCTCTGGCGCTTGCTGCTGCTCCTGCTGGCAATGCCAGCATAACACCACACGCTCCAGCAGGAGCTACAACAAAAAGTTGGCCAGATATTAGATTACATTCACAATATTCCTATATGGAAGTGGAACATAAGGAAACTTATGCTTTTATATTAATTTCAACATTTGTTTTTATTATTTTTAGTGATGTGTATGTGTGTGTGATGGAGAGTATACGCATATGGGTACAGGTGTTCACCAAGGCTAGAAGCGTCAGATCCCCTTGGAGTTACAGGAGGTTGTGAGCTGTCCAATGTGCATGCTTGGAGGCAAACTCAGGTCCACTGCAAGTGCAGTAAGCACTGTTAACTGATGAGCTGCCTCTCCAGCCCTGTTTAATATCAATTCTAAATTTATTCTAAAATTAGATGATCCAATATGTATTTCCAGTAAGAATATTTTAGAGGGTCTTCAAGACGGGCCAGCATGTGAAAGTGCTTTCTATCAAAGCTGACGACCTGGGTTTGATCCCAGATCCTGAAGGTAGAAGAAGAGAACTGTTGTCCTCTGACTTCCACAGGCATGCAGCGGCATGCATGCCTACACACACACACACACACACAATAAAACGCTTAATTTAACTGAGGAGACGGAGGCAGACAGATCTCTAGGAGTTTGAAGGGCCTTGCCTACTTAGTGAATTCCAGTCCCGACAGGGCTACATAGTAAGATAGTGTCTCTGAAAAAAAAATCTGTAAGAAAAAAAAATTTAGAGTAATATCTCTGCCTCTGTGAATCTTCACACCAAAGCCTAGTATTCAAAGTTTTGGATAGTTATAAAATACCTAAAATGCAAGTTATATCTGTTGATAATTAGAAAAATTAGACACTGAGAACTAGAAATAAAAACACTACAAAGGTAAGGTCTGTAGAAATGGCTCAGCAGTTAAGAAAGAGCACTAGATGCTCTTCCAGGGGACCTGGGTTCAATTCCCAGCACCCAGCTGGGCAGTGGTGGTGCACGCCTTTAATCCCAGCACTCAGGAGGCAGAGGCAGGTAGATCTTTGAGTTGATGCCAGCCTGGTCTACAGAGTGAGTTCCAGGACAGCTAGGCTACAAAGAGAACCCTGTCTTGGAAAAAAAACAAAAAATCAATTCCCAGCATCCACATGGCAGCTTACAATTATCTGTAACTCCAGTTCCAAAGGATCTGGCACATTCACAAAGACATACATGCAATCAAAACAAACAAAACACCCAGCACACATAAAAATAATTAAATCTTAAAAAAGAAAAATCTATTAAAAATACAAAGGTAAACAACACAGAAGTTAAAACAAAATCTATCTTTGCCTTCAGACTAGACCCTTACATCTATCAGAAAAGCCTCAGGGAACAAGAGGTGCTGAGCAGGCTGGGGCTGGTGGGTTGATCTTGGGTTAAATGAAGAGTGGGTGAAAAGTCCCATCCACCAAAGCAAGCAGAATCAGCAAGTTTACTTCAGAGCCTTTTTAAAGCCAGACATTTAAATATTATTACCTTTATGGAACCAAATAATACATATTTACACACAAATCATAAACACTAAAGAAAAGACCTTACGGGCTGGAGAGATGGCTCAGAGGTTAAGAGCACTGACTGCTCTTCCAGAGGTCCTGAGTTCAATTCCCAGCACCACATGGTGGCTCACAACCGTCCATAATGAGATCTGTCACTGTCTTTTGTGTACATAATAAATAAATAAATCTTTTTTTTTTTTAAATGTGGAGCTGAGGATCGAACCCAGGGCCTTGCGCTTGCTAGGCAAGCGCTCTACCACTGAGCTAAATCCCCAACCCCAATAAATAAATCTTTAAAAAAAAAAAAAGAAAAGAAAGAAAAGGCCTTACACTGAGGGAAAAGCTAATAAGTCCTCTAGCTTTGCCTGCTTTCAGATGTCCATAAATTGCTTTCTGAAGTTATTCAAGTAAAGGAGTATTTTACTCCAATTATGTATGTGTGCTACACATGTGCCTGGTACTTATGGAAGCCAGAGGAGGTGCTGGATCCCCTGTATCTTGTGTTATGAATATTTTGAGCTCCCAGGTAGGTACTGGGAACTGAGCTTGGTCCCCTGTAAGAGTAACAAACACTTGACAACGGTGCCAACTCTCCAGTCCTATAAACCACTAATTTTGAAAGACTAGGATAGAGCTCAATAGTATATATACTTTCCCTGGTGTGACAAGGCTGTGGATTCAGTTCCTAACACTACAACCTGGTCTACACAATAAGTTCCAGGCCAGCCAGAGCTACAGAGTGAAAGACACTGTCCAGGAAGGGGGGGGGGGAACTGAACCATATGTTATTAGTCTTCCATTAACTTTGGTGCAGATGACACCTTTAACTGAAGATGCCTAAGAAATTAACACCGTTCACTGTCAGACACTGTTTTATGTCATCTTTCCTTATTTTGTATCTTAAACTGCAAGGTTAACTATTTCTAAGAAAGTAACTAAAAAGACATGGAGCATACCAACTTACTAATCAGAAGCTTTCTGTGTTGTTTTACAGAGCATAGAACATGCAGTAACCTCAGATAACACTGTGTATCATCTGACACAAACATACAACCTCCTGATACTGTTTCTTAGCTATAAGTGGAGCCATGCTTCATTTGCAAGAAAATTACATGTTTATTACAGAGCCTGGCCTAGAAAGGATGGTTTGGTTATTACTACAAGGGTGTTCGAATGAGGAGGGTGTGAGGGTGGATACTCACTCAGCACATCATTTCCTCATCACTGCACTTGAAAGACCCCCCGGCACCCCTATAGGAATGCTATGTTTGCAAGGCTTATAAGGGAACAAAAGACAGTTCCAGGAAATAGAATGGCCCCACCGCAGCCCAGATAGCCGATAAGCATTGCCCTGTTGTGCAAACCCCCTAGCTTGTGAGGCACGTAGGGGAACAAAGGAATTCAGCTGGAAGGCAACCAGAGCAGCTGGAATTCTAGATAGGGGTTGAGTTGACACACATATCTGGTTACCAAGGAAACCCACAAACCGCCCTGAGCCTGAATCCACGCCCCATTTGATTTATGCTTATATATTTGCGCCTCACTTGAATTGTCCAATCAGAACCATTCGCGCCTTGTTTAAACTATCCAATCAGAACCCTTTGACTATTCGCGCCTCACTTGAATTGTCCAATCAGAGCTTTGTAACCATTCGCGCCTTGTTTAAACTATCCAATCAGAACCCTTTGACTAATGCTTTCCCGCGCTTCTTGCTATAAAAACCCATCCCACCAACCCAGAGGTGCGCTGGTCTTCCGAGAGGCTTGGTTGCCCCAGGTACCTGTGTTTTAATAAACCTCATGCTGTTGCATCTGATCGGTGGTCGCTGCGTGCTCATTGAGCCGGGGGTCTCTCCTGAAGGGAGATCTCTCCGGGGGTCTTTCACACTCACAACTTTTCCTTCCTATATGAGCAGTGACTGTACTGAGTTCCCCAAGGTGTAGTTTTTAAAAATAGTTATTTTATGTATGTATGTATGTATGAAAATATAGGAACTCGTGGAGGTCAGAAGGAGGAGTCACTGGAACTCCTGGAACTGGAGTTACTAACAGTTGTGAGCCACCACGTGGGTGTTGGAAACCAAACCCAGGTCCTCTGCAAGCAGTAAGTGCTCCTAACTGCTGAGTCACCTCTCCCCAGGCCCCTAAGATGCAGATTTGAGGTTTCTTTCTCACCTATAGTCTCCAGCCCTAAGTCTAAGAACACTGAACAGGACAGAAAAGGAAATTACTGCAGTGTCCATCTTGTCTACATGAGAGCACTATATATGTACAGAGCTCATAAACATTCTAGGGAGTGAGTGAGTGGTTAAGTAAAAATCATAAAGCACATATCATACAAAATTTAGAAAATGAGGCAAATACTATAGTATAATGTCTTCAAGGGTTTTTTTTTGGGGGGGGGGGTTCGAGACAGGTTCTCTGTGTGGCTGGCCTCGAACTCACAGAGATCCGCCTGGCTCTGCCTTCTGAGTGCTGGGATTAAAGGCATGTACCACCACTACCCTGTCTTCAAGGTTTTTAATGCATCATGTATAAAAGTTTTTAAGAATGGGGCATGGTGGTGCACTCCTATAATTTGAGAACCTGAGACTGGAGAAGATCAGGATTTTAAGGTGATCCTTGGCTACATAATGAAATCAATGCCAAGCATGTTTCAAAAACAAAAAGTATTTAAGAATGTTTATTAGTGTATTTTAAGTCCCAGTGATGCTATATTTTTCAGAAGGCTTGAAGTTTTCATTTCCTCAAATTGAGACTTCATGGTTAAAAAAGAGAAATGTGTAATTTTAAATGTTAACAAAGTTCATGTTCAAGAGAATAAAAGAATACGAATTATCAAAATTTATGGCTGGTTAAATATCCTTAAGAAACAAATGTTTCATGCCGAGTGGTGGTGGCACTTGCCTTTGATTCCAACACTGAGGAGGTAGGTGTAGGTGGATCTCTGTGAGTGTGAGGCCAGCCTGGTCGACAGAGTGAGTTCCAGGACAGTCGGATCTACACAGAGAAACCCTGTCTTGAGAAACCAAATAATTAATAATAGTAATAATTTTTTCTCCAGTATAGTTTTACTGAGGAGCAAGTCTTTGAAGGAAAGAGCTCTTTACATGATAATCTAGAAATTGTTGTTCTCAGTCACTAACTATTTGGACAATTTTTTAAAAAAGCTTATCTGAGTGACTACTATTATGTTTAGTTTTCTTTTATAAACAAATTTTCAATTGTATAATAGTTCTACATGAACATGTTATAATTTAAATCCAAGTTATTAGTTGTGAAATTTTTTTTGTTTTTGTTTTTGTTTTTGTTTTTGTTTCTCAAGACAGGGTTTCTCTGTATAGTCCTGGCTGTCCTGGAACTCACTCTGTAGACCAGGCTTGGCCTCAAACTCACAGAGATCTACCTGCCTCTGCCTCCCAAGTGCTGGGATTAAAGGTGTGGGACATCATGCCTAATTAAAATGCTTGCTTTTTTTTTTTTTGGTTTTTTTTTTTTTTTTTTTTTTGGTTTTTTGAGACTGAGTTTCTCTGTAGTTTTGGAGCCTGTCCTGGAACTCACTCTGTAGACCAAGCTGGCCTGGAACTCACAAAGATCCGCCTGCCTCTGCCTCCTGAGTGCTGGGATTAAAGGCATGCGCCACGACTTTTAAAGTGCTTTCTTTAAGTACCATCTCACACCCATCACAATCTGTTGATGGGACAATTGAACAGTTCTGGGGGAAGGACCTACCTCTGAGCTATAGCACGGGCCCTATACGACAGTTCTATAATACGCACTTATAAGTGCAAAGCAGATTGTTGGTGGGGGTGGGGGATGTGATTGGGGCTGTTTATATCACCAAGGGTATGGAGGCAGAGAGCAAGACAGGAAGGAGCAAGGTGTAATACATCCTCTAAGAGGTGGCATCCAGTATGCCTATCTGCATCCAGTAATACATATCTGCACCCAGTAATGCATGGCTGCATCCAGTAATGCATATGCAGCAGGCATGCCCACCTCCCCAAGTCTCCAGAACCTTGCCAACAGAACCACCATCTGGTTAGATCATTCAAAATATGGATCTTTAGGGGATATTCAGATTCAAATCACAAGTTTCTTTTGCTGTGGAGAAGCTTCTTCATTTGATACAATTCCTGAACTGTTTTGGGAGCCTATCCAAAAACTTCTTTGCCTATATGATGCCTAAAGTGTCGACTTTAATCCTTTCTGAGTGACTTTTCACATATGGTGAGAAAGAGCGGTCCAGCACCACTCACTGAAGAGACTATTTTTAGCACTGTGATGCACAATTTAATGGAGAAAAAACTGTTCATTAGAGGAACAAGGCATTGTCAGCAGATTACTGTGCACTCAGCCTCAGCACAGTAGCAACAAGAGGCAGCTGTGAGAAACAGCAGCGGCACACATGCACTAGCTAATTCATGCAGTTATGCTTTATTTACAATTCTTTTATTTTGTCTCTTTTTTTTTTTTCAGAGCTGAGGACCGAACCCAGGGCCTTAAGCGCTCTACAACTGAGCTAAATCCCCAACCCCTATAATTCTTTTAACTGAGTGGCTTCATGTATGCTTTTTAATATTTAAGTTTTAATAAATTTTAATATTTGATAATAGATGTATATAGCTTAGGGAAATAATCTAAAATTCTTATCTCTATATAAATATGTACTCATGAAAAACCTTTTTCTTGTACTTTTTGTTATTTTTAAACTGACATGGGTATGTCAATTTTTTCAAATCATTATAAATTTCCTGTCAAAATCCGGGGATCCACAAAGATCAAATACATATTGTTTAAGGGTTAATTGTATGATGAACATAGCTTCAGAAGAAAAGGAGACAATTATTTATATGGAACACAAAAAGAAGAGAGAAAGAAACAGAAAATATAAGCAATGAATGATGGCAAAAACTACCCAAATTTCATTTAAAAAGTTAACCCAAGGGGCTGTAAATATAATTCTGTTGTACAACATATCTACAGATTTAGTTCTCAGCAACACACACACACACACACACACACACACACACACGCACACACGCACACACACACGCACGCACACCCTACCTGTCCCTATACAGCATACAGCAAAGTGAACTACCTGTAAACATGAGCGAAACAGTGAAAACACAAGAGGAAATCTTGAAAGCAGAAAAAAACCCAAAAACTTGTCATATCAAAATTAACCCACATAAAAGTTATAGTTAACTTGTAATCAGAAATGGTGGGAGCCCAGGACGGTGGGACAGTGCGATGCTGAAACAGCAAGCTGCCAACTGAGAATATTCTCTGGACCGTCTGGGCTAGATGGAGACATCCACAGGCCTGCCCGTGCCTTGCAGCACCAGGCAGGTAGGTACCATTACAATGAGCAAATATGTGGTAGAGAGGAAGGGAGGCAGAGCAGTTCGTGTGCTGTGGAAAGAGGCAGAACTCAAGAAGTGAGGACGGTGAGGAACAGGCTGATGTGGGCAGCCTGCCTGCCAACCTGGGCCAGGGCTGCTGCCTAGGGCCACGTCTGGGTCTGTGTGACATCCAGGCCCAGGCTGTAGTGTGGGGCCACCTGTGTCCCTGCCACAGCCAGGGTCTGTGTCGATGACTGTGGCTCCCATTATAAACAGACAACCATACAAATACTCAGGGTCTGGACCACCACCTGGGGCCATGTTGGTGTCTGAGGGCCATGCTGCAGCCAAGGCCATACATATCTGAGTGGCCTGCACTGCCACAAGGTACCATGGTGATGCCTGGGCCCAGGCTTCAGCCAACAGCCATGTGGGGTCCCTTCCGCAGCCAGGGACTGTGTTGTTAACAGTGGCTCCTGCTTTTATCCCAAGGGCCATGCTGATGTCTGGGGTCTGGGCCATTACCTGGGAACATGTTGATGTCCAGGGCTATGCTGGCATCCAGGCCCAGGCTACTGCCAAAGACCATGTCTGGGTCTGTGGTCCTACAGCAACCAGGATCTGTGTTGATGTCTGTGGCCCATGTTGCCACCAAAGACCATACGGATGCCCAAAGTCTGTGATGCAACCTGTGGCCATACTGGTGTTCACAGGCTATGCTGCTGCTGAGGCCATGCCCATCTGAGTGGCCTGTGCTGCCACCCAGGGCCATATTGTGGTCCTGCTGCAGCTGGGAACTGTGTTGATGGCTGTGGCCCATGTAGCCACTGGGGTTGGGGCCAGCGCATGGCATATTGGAGTCTGGGGGCTGTGCTGAGCTAGCCCTGCCCTTCACTGGCACTGCCCCTTGCTGGACACTGCAGCAGATCTGGCCTTGCCCCTCAGGGGAGAATTGGCCCTGCCACTTGCCTGAGTGGGGCAGTCCCAGAGGCCTGCACTGACCAGCTCAGCTACCACCCAGGCCCACATCCTGGGCTTTGAATTGGCCCATGCTAACATCTACCCCATCTGTGACCTCTGGAGCACACTGGTCCTGTGGAATGTTAGCTGTAGGATCCCTATGATTGGGGCAAGAGCAGTATATCTGAGAGGAGTTCCGTGAGGGTCCAGTGATGACGGTGCCAGAGGCCTTGAACCAGACCAATGACTCATTGCAATGAACATTTGTGGGTGGGGCTGATTGGACAAAAAGGGCATACTGAATGACACACTGCAGCTCCCAATGCCAGTAGGACCAATAAAGAGGTGTTGGAGAGACGGGAAAAACAGAGAAGCAAGGTGGGGTGGTTTTTTGTTTGTTTTTAATTAATTTTTTGCGGGGGAAAGATTCTTTTGGGAGGTGCTGCAGGTGTGAGGGTCAGATATAGAGGGACTGGGAGGTGAGCAGAATTGGGGTACATGATGTGAAATTCCCAAAGACATAATAAAGAATTGTTATTTAACAAAAAAAAATCTTTATCTAGAAAATTCTTCAGAAGTGAATCCAAGAGCTGGGCTATATCCTCATCTGCATAAGAATAAAAAAAGAGTAATCTTTGACCTGAGGTTACATCGACATACTTCCTACTGGAGATGTTTCAGTGGGTAAAGCACTTACTACACTACCCTGAGTTGGATCCTTAGACCTCACACAAAGCTGAGCATGCCTGGCATCCCAGTGCTCCTGCAGTGAGTGGGAGGTGGAATCGCGAGAATCCCTGGAAACTCATGGGCAGTCAGCCTAGTATAGACCACATTGAACGAGACGGCCTCCAACACAGAGAAGTGAAGAAGGGCACCAAGTGTCTTCTGACTCCATTCTCACACAAACATGAATATACACACAGATTTTTTTTTTAATGTTTTTTTGTTTGTTTTGTTTTTCAAAACAGGGGTTCTCTGTGTAGTCCTGGCTGTCCTGGAACTCCCTCTGTAGACCAGGCTGGTCTTGAACTCAGAGATTTGCTTGCCTCTGCCTCCTGAGTGCTAGGATTAAAGGTGTGCACCACTGCTCCTTGGCATAGATTTTTTTTTAAAGGAATATTAAAAAAATGCTGCTAAGTAAACAAAAAATTAAGAGAGTTTAAGAGTAGCAGACTTGGTATTCTGACAAGAAATACCAAGTGAAGTTCTTTAAGCCATAAGAAACTGGACTCAGAGGCTAATCCACTTAAGTGAGGGAGAAATAAAAGTGCATTAGAAAGGTAAATATGTAGTTATTAAGAAACACCACTACATCCTCCTTCTCCTTTCTCAAATGATTTGAAAAGTAACTGTGTAAGAATAACATGCATGGAGCTAGAGAGACGGCTCAGCAGTTAAGAGCAATCGTTGCTATTGCAGAGAACCTGGGTTTGGTTTCCAAAACTCACATGGTGACTCACAACCATTTGTAACCCATGTGCAACATGCACAAACATGGTGCACATACATACATAAAGGCAAAACATTCATACACCTCAAACAAAATAAGAAAATAACATTAGATGGAAATGCAAATCCACAGAAGCAACTAAAGACAACCTGAAATGGTAAATAAGAAAACAGCCAGGCCAATAATACCAGGACTCAGGAGGCAGAGGCAGGCAGATCTCTGTGAGTCTGAGGCCAGTCTGGTCTACAGAGCCAGATACAGGACAGGTACCAAAACCACACAGAGAAACTCTGTCTCAAAAAACCAAAATAACTAACTAACTGAATGAATAAACAGGAAACAAATACAAGCAGGTAATTTGTTGGCCCAAGGTATTTTTTAGGATTCAATAAAGACAATAGAGAGCAGGGCATGGTGGCACAAGCCTTTAATCCTAGTACATTCAAGAGGCAAAGGCAAGTGGATCACTGAGTTTTAGGCCAGCTTCATCTCTACAGTAAGTTCCAGGATAGCCAGGGCTATGAAGGGTAACCCTGTCTCAAAGAAACAAAAAACAAACAAACAAACAAAAAAAACAGAGAAAACAAGAAGTTTATGATAGATTGCAAAATTTGGGTGTATATAGTACTTAGGTATTTCTAGAATATATTCCAGAAATTTTAATTGTAAACAAGCATGGGAAAAGGGCATGGAATCTCCCTGGTGTTTTTCTGATTATTTGTTGTTGATTTTTTTTGATAATCAGTTCAGATAATCTAGAAAGGAGTGGTCAATAGATACATGCCCTGGAGTTTCAGGGGCCTTAGTGATTGGATCTTTCTGGGATTCAGCTGCTTTTAAAGAAAAAGGCTTGGAGGCACTGTGCTTAGGGAACTTTGGCCAGGACAATCCTACTGACAACACCATTTTGGTCACAAATCTTCCAATCATAGAGTATTGCTCATCAAGATACTGAGTAAGATTTGTTTGGATGGGTAGTGAGAAGGAAGATGGGATGACAGGAATGACCTTTACAACTATATAAGAATACATATTTGTGCTGTTTTAAGCCACTAAGCTTGTGACACTTTATTATAAAGTAATAAATTATGCATATGCTAACCAATTACCTGTTGACAAATTAAGAAAATTTTCTTACCTATATCCATTGGTCGTTCTGTATTTAAGCTATCTGCACTGCCCTGGTGTCCACCTAAAGGTGCCTTTACTTGTTGGTCTGATAACTTCCCAGTACTGACAGATCTGAAAAGAACAGTGATGTGAATAATAGAAAAACACCTTTTCAAAAACTGACTAAAAATAAATTCAGGGTATAAATAAACTTCTCTAAACAAAATAAAATAAATAGTTTATTTAAGAAACTCAGGAAGAGCTCTGTACTGGCTGGTTTTGTGTGTCAACTTGATATAGGCTAAAGTCATTAGGAAAAAGCCTCAGTTGAGGAAATGCCGCCATGAGATCCAGCTGTAAGGCATTTTCTCAATTAGTGATCGGCATACGGTGGAGAGGGCCATCCCTGGGCTGGTGGTCCTGGGGTCTACAACAGAGCAGGCTGAGTAAGTCATGGAGAGCAAGCCAGTAAGCAGCACCGCTCCATGGCCTCTGCATCAGCTCCTGTTTAAGTTCCTGTCCTGACTTCCTTCAGTGATGAACAGTGATGTGAAAGTATAAGCCAAATAAACCCTCTTCTCCCTGACTTATTCCAAATGTATATGGTACATATTATTAATCACATGGCATAAACCACCTACTAAACTAATGTATCTCATTGCTTTTACAACAGAACACATTGATTTATTGATTAGTTTTCATGTTAAAGGGTAAAGAGAAAATAGTCTTTTACCTGCCAAATACGGCCTTGCTCTGTAGCTCAGATCGTTGCTTCTCACTTCCTTGTACTAAGAGGCAATGGGAACATTCACGAGGGTCATTTCCATCTTTGGACTGGCTTTCAGCAGGCCCATGACGAGTAACCAAGGCTAACAAGTTAGAAGATGCTTGTGTTTTAGGGATTTTGAAAGGAGCTGTAGTCTAAAGAAACATATATACGCTAGTTAATATGATACACAAAATGTTCAGAATCAACAGACTATATGGTACACTGGTCATGAGTATAGCTTTGGGACTTATATGTGGATTCAGATACTGGCTTTGTATTTATAACATGTGTAGTGTTGGGCTGTTCCTTTAAGCTCTTTAGGCTCAATTTCCTTTTATGAAAGGAAAGCCCCAACCCAGTAACTGTTCACTACAATTGTAACTATTCTCACAATGAATCCTTTCATCAAGTACCAGTTCAGAAGTATAAAAGGGCTTAAGAAACACACCTTAGTAGGAGAGCCAATGATGGTTGGCAAAGGAGTTTTAAAGAACCAGTCAGAACTCCGTGGAGAGGACCCCATGTGCTTGGTGGGAGAGGTTCCAAGGCTGCCAGGCCGACTAGGCTGAGGTGAGTAACTATACCCAGCTCCCGCATGGGATGGACACACGGGGTCAGAGTGTTGTTTTCTCAGCTTCTGCTTGTTCTGATAGATATCAGTGAGGGTGGGGGCGCTCTGCAGTCTAGCACCCAGTAAGAGTGACTGTGGTGACTGGGTCTGTGGCACTGGAGAACCTATCAAAACAAAAAGAAGGCAACATTAAAACCCACAGAGAGTGCAGAGATAGAACACAGGAAATAAGAGAGGCAGTCTGTGTCAATGTGCGTGTCCAAGGGCAGTTGAGTGTATTATGGAGTATGCATGTAGAGGCCAGAGGGGCAGCCTCAGGTGTCGGTCCTTATCCTCCACATTGTCTGAGACGTGGAGAGAGACAGGCAGGCAAGCAACACTTCTACCTCAGAGACTAGGCATCCCTTTCGTGCATAAATCATGTTGTTGCCCAGAAAAGGTCACTAATACCTAAGTTCCACTAAGACATTCTCTAAAGTTTCTTGCAAACCAAACTATTACTAATTTGGTTATGACATTAAGAGCACGAAAGTATTCCTAGTGCCCAAAGTATTATCTTCTAAAGACAGACACTAAAGCCAGGTTTGGTGGTGCACACTTGTAATGCCAAAGTTGAGAGGCTAAAGTAAGAGGATCTCAGGTTCAAAGCCAGCCTGGGACTACATTAACAAGATCCTATCTCAAAGAAGCAAATAAAAAATCCAATTAAATAACAAGCCATCCAATAATTACAACAACATAAAAATACCATTGGAGGCTAGGCGCTTTTAATCCAGCACTCTGGAGGCAGATCTCTGTGAGTTCAAGGCCAGCCTAGTCTACATAGTGACAGTTCCAAGACAGCCTAAACTAAATATGGATTTTTTTGTTTTGTTTTTTGTTTTTTTTTTTTCAAGACAGGGTTTCTCTGTGTAGCTTTGCACCTTTCCTGGATTTCGCTTGGTAGACCAGACTGGTCTCGAACTCACAAAGATCCTCCTGCCTCTGCCTCCCAAGTGCTGGGATTAAAGGTGTGCGCCACAAACCGCCGGGCGATTTTTTTTTTTTTTTTTTTTTTTTTGAGACAGGGTTTCTCTGTGTAGATTTGGTGCCTGTCCTGGATTTTGCTCTGTAGACTAGGCTGGCCTCGAACTCACAGAGATCTGCCTGGTTCTGCCTTGCAAGTGATGGGATCAGAGGCATGTGCCACCACTGCCCAGCATATCTTGAACTAAACAGAAAAACCCTGTTTTTTTCCTTTTCTTTTTTTTGGTTTTTCAAGACAGGGTTTCTCTGTGTAGCTTTGCGCCTTTCCTGGAACTAGCTTTGAAGACCAAACTGGCCTCGAACTCACAGAGATCTGCCTGCCTCTGCCTCCCGAGTGCTGGGATTAAAGGTGTGTGTCACCACCGCCCGGCAATTCTGTTCTTTTAAGAAGACTGGAAAAATATAATTCAAATCCACTCATAATACAATATATTTTCCTACCTGAGGAGTGTCTACTCCTGGCTTCATGGCCCTGAGGATGCCCACAGCAGCACTGACTGAACTGTTCAGGAATGGTACCAACTAGAAATGAAACAAATAAGAAGAAAAAATTTCAAAAACAATGAAAGATAGAAATGGACAACACACACACACACACACACACACACACGCTGCTCAGTCTGTAATAGTTTATATAATTCTAATTGGCAAAGATTTAATATACCTAATCAGTGTTCTAGGTGCCAGGAAGGCTGAGATTTTAAAAGTATTATATATAAAACAAATTAATGCCCCCAACAGGTAGGTTGATGTAACGGAAGTTCCAGAGTTTGGATAAATGTGGGCTTGTGGGTTGCAGGGTCCAGCTGACAGATAGTCTAGTTGCTGTCCTTTTATATCACATTTGAGCTGAGGTCAGGCTCCTGAAAGCTGCTACCAACCAATGGCAAATTTAGGCCTGTTGAATAGGTCAAGGAATTCATCTGACAACTCAGTGCTTAGGGCTATTCTTGTAGTCTGGATAAAACTTTACAGACTTTGCTATAGTCTGAGACTCGTTCTTCTTTCTTGATTTTTTTCCCTCCTCTCCCTGGTGTCAAATCTGTACCTTGGTCTGAAGCTTTCTCTGCTTCCTCTTGACCCTCCCCTTAGCCTTTACAGGTGGTTCCCCAATCAATCTCCTGGATACACAATACTTTCTTTTCATCTACCTTCCTGTGAACACAAACTGCCATGAGCAAGGAGTTTCAGGGTGTTTACCAGACACAAGACTTGTCTATTGACTGGGCCGTGGTTTCGAACGCCTGTAATCCCAGCACTCGGGAGGCAGAGGCAGGCGGATCTCTGTGAGTTCAAGGCTAGCCTGGTCTACAAAGCGAGTTCCAGGAAAGGCACAAAGCTACACAGAGAAACCCTGTCTTGAAAAACCAAAAAAAAAAAAAAAAGACTTGTCTATAACGGAAAGGGCTCTGTCAAGTGGTAAGGAATGGGCCCTTCTAGTTTTAAGGATAACGTTGGATCTTGTCTTTGCAGACCATAGACAGCATGCTCCAGTGGCACCTGCAGGAGTGAAGCGAGGCCACCATTTGGTTTGGATATATATATATATATATATATGGTAAAAACAGAATGGGTGATGAGGCTCTTTCAATTTTGTTTGTGTGTGTGTGTGTGTGTGTGTGTGTGTGTGTGTGTGTGTTACATAAATATGGATGCCAGAAGCTGATGCTGCTGTCTTTTATGACTCTCTTCCTCGTTTTTTGAGACAGGGTCTCTTACCTTGCCAACCAGCCCCTGGTATCCACTCACCCTGCTTATCCCCAGTGCTGGGGTCACAGATGTGTGCTGCTTTTACATGGGTGCTGGAAATTCTAATCCAGATCCTCATGCTTATGTGGAAAGCACTTTACCCACTGAGCTGTCTTCTCAGTCCCTAACTGAAAACTTAAAAACACAGTATCAGCAAATTGCTGGATTCTGACGACAGATGACGACAGATGACGTCTGGGTACTCTGAGCAGGAGATACTACAGACCTAGGTACTTTGGCCTCCCTTACATATACTCTGACTTCAGAACTGTGTTTCTTAATTTCACTTAAAATGCAGTTTACTTTTCTGTTTACTGTGGTTTCTGGTATTTTTGTTTGTTTTAGGTTTTCTTAAACAACCACCAAGGAAAAGTAGGAATATCTGAGGCTGGAGAGATAGCTCAGAGGTTAAGAGTACTGACTGCTCTTCAGAGGTCCTGAGTTCAATTCCCAGTAACCACATGGTGGCTCACAACCATCTGTAATAAGATCTGGTGCCCTCTTCTCGCTTGCAGGTATGCATGCAGATAGAACACTATATACTTAAATAAATACATACATACAGGAAGATTTGTAACAAAGTTGCTGACATATTATCACTCTGAGCCAGAAAGCTTCTGGTGAATGTGATCCAGGGCTATTGCATTTTAATTAATCTTCACTCATCTGAGTGTTAAGTAGGGAAAACATCTGATGTTTTTTAACCCAGGGCTTAGGCTAACCAGAGGATGAAGACACGTTTGAGATAAAAAATACATTTGTGGGGTTGGGGATTTAGCACCAGGCCCTGGGTTCAGTCCTCAGCTCTGAAGGGAAAAAAAGATACATTTATATTTCCAATAGTCATCATACAGATTAGAAATTTTATTTTTCCTTTTCTCTATGTGTCTCTCTTGCTCACTCTTCCTCCTTATTCTTTGAAGCACAGTCTCCCAATCAAATCCAGAAGTCACCAGCTTGCTAGGGAGAAGCAAAACGGAATCTACTTTGTCTGCCTTCCAAGGCTGGGATTACAGGTGTGCACCACCACATCTGGCCAGCATTGAGATTTTTAAGGTGAAGTTGGGAGTAGAATGCAGTACAAAGGATAGAGTATTGCAGGTATAAGTTTCTGTCCTGCCAGAAACTCTCAAATACCTGGCAGCCACTTCCCAAATCACCACACAGAGGCTTATATTAATTATAAACACTCAGCCAATAGCTCATGCTTGTTACTAACTAATTCTTAAATTAACCCATATTCCTTTACACCCTGCCACGTGGCTGTACCTTTATTAGCATGGCATGTTCATCTCCACAGGACTCTGTCCTTCTTCCCAGAGTCTTCTGCCCTGAAAATCCTGTCTAGCTATTGGCTAGTCAGCTTTTTTATTAAATCAATCACAGCAACAAATCTTCACAGTGTACAAAGAGAATTACTCCACAGCAGAGTATGTCCTATAATCAGCTTAAAAGCACTACTATTATCACTCAGTATTCCTTAAGAATGTGCTATAATTTAGGCGTTAACAGCTTAGATGCAAGATTGTAAAACATCGGTAACGAATTTCTGCCCTCCAGGGTTCTCCCATTGTGCTGTATATCTTAAATAAGCCTGTATTTAAGACCTCCTCCCTCCTTCAATAAAAGGCATTCGGCATTAAAGAAAAAAAAGCCAAGCTACAACGCAGTAACCAGACTTCATGGGAGAATCCATGCCAGCCAGCCAGACCTCCTCCAAGAATAGAGAAAGCATTCAACATTGTGTAAAACCCTGTAACAATACAGGATTTTTTCCTTTTGTTCTTTCTCTGTTGCAGAATATTATTTTAAGGTGTATTGCTTTTGTTTATGTTGCATTTGTTTAACTCTGTGAAGCTGTGATACTGTGTCTGTCTAAAACACCTGATGGTCTAACAAAGAACTGAATGGCCAATTTAAAAAAAAAAAAAAAAGAATGTGCTATATCAAATTTGTTCCAGGGAAAAATCAGGTTAGAAATGACTGCATTCAATTCTCCTCACCCAAAGGGGATGGTGAGTAAGGCCTGGAGGAGCCAGTCGAGAGTCTTCGGCCTCCTGTCTGCACTGCTTCTGCTGGTACCGGAGAGCAGGACCCGACCCGGGGGAAGCCCAGGGGGCTGGTGTTAGACCTTCGGACTACTGCAGATCTGAAAAGAAAAAGAGAATTATTTCCTATCTGACAGGACTCCAGTCAGAACTTTATTTCTGACACTTTTTTTTCTGATAACTCCAGACAGCATTCCATGTAGAATAGTTTTAAAACATAAAACACATAATGGTTACAAGGAACAAAAATGAAAAATGTAAAACGAGCCAGGTGTGGTGGCACATGCCTTTAACACTTAGGAGGCTGAGGCAGGTGGACACAGAGTCCAGGACTACACAACGAGATCTGGTCTCAAGAAAAAAAAAGAAAGAAATAGTAGTAAAATGATAGTTTCTTCTCTTGTCTTTTTCTACCCAATTCTTCATGCTTCTCCACCCTTATTATGAAGGTTACCACTATTCTTAGTTTCTGGTGTATCCTTCCTGAGCTCACTAATGCCCTGAATGCATAACACTACTATCAGCTTTTAATCAATGAGTAACACATGACATACTAATCATTGTCAATCTGGACTCAGGTCCAGATTCTTTTATCCTCTGAAAAACTATTTAGCTTCCAGACAGCTTTTATTAACTTCTATATCTTGTTATTTATTATATATAAACAAAGCTTTTAAATTAAAAAAATAATGAACATATTACATTTAACCTAATATTACAATGGTAAATATATTTTCCAAGAAAGTAAATTAGAGGGAAGCATGGTATTTTACACTTCTGAAAATCTCTAGTAACCGGCTTAATAGAAGATGTTTGAATGTTTATAATTGCTTCTGCAATCAAGCTGTTACACTCTATGTTATTTTGAGTGATATATGAAGAGGACAAATTTACACAGGTATGTCCTAGAGAAGCAAACATATTTTGGTAGCCTTTTCAGATAACTGTGATACTCTTCTTTGATACTAAGCAAGTAGTGATTTCTAAAGAGTTAGCTACAATGTGAAACTATCCATGAATATTTAACATTAAAGTTCATTCTTCTGAAAAGTATTGGCACTTAGAATAAATCTTTAATTTGTGCATCATTTTTAACACAATTTGGATAATACTGTTCCACTGATTATGCAGATAATCCAAATACTGACACATTACACAATATCAAAGGGCCACATTCATACCAAAATGTCACTGATATGGAGCTGGAAAGATGGCTCACTGGTTAAGAGCATTTTTTGCTCTTGCAGAGGACAAGGATTCAAGTTAAAGCACCCACATGGCAGTTCACAACCATCTGTAACTCAGTTCCAGAGGACTGAACACCTTCACTCTCTTCCACATCCAAGGGCATCTAGGCACATAAGTGGTGCACAAACATACATGCAGGCAAAACATTCACACACATAAATCTAAAAAAATGTCACCATCAATCATACAGAAATATCAGAGCAAAAACTAACAATACCTGTCAGCATTACAGTGGTGAGTATGTTTTCCAGAGGTCTGGTTTTGTTTGAAAACTCATTATTGGTATTTATCCTCATTGTTTTCTTCCAAGTAGAAAAACTTAGTTCATTTCTGACAAAATGGCTGCTCTACTCCCATACCATAGTTTGTCATTCTTTAAAATAAAGAGTGCTCAGTGAAAAGGGGGCTAGTTTAGCTGGCAATCCAATCATGCAATGTTTTTCCTAATGTAACTATCTAATATACTACAAACATGCTGAAGCACAAGCATACTGGGTAGCCTATCTACCCTAGGGTTGTGATTTTCAAAGACTAGCTTTTGCTGCTTTGTTGAAGACAGTCTTTGTATGTGGCTGCAGAGATCACAAAGACTAACAGTACACTTGTAGGTCATTACCTTGATTCATGTTAAGACACAGCAGTTTTATTCATTTTTCCTTTCTTCACCATAATGCATACATCAACACAATGAGAAAAGCAAGCCATATCCTAGTCTTATTATCAAGCAGTTTTGACCTATGGGGTCTATGAAGGGATCCAAAAACCACACTTTTTGTTTTTGGAGACAGGGTTTCTCTGTTTAACAGTCCTGGCTTGTCCTGGAACTCACTTTGTAGACCAGGCTGGCCTCAAACTCACAGAGATCCATCTGCTTCTGCCTCCCAAATGCTGGGATTAAAGGCATGCACCACCACTGCCTGGCTAAAAATCACATTTTTTTCATTTTATATTATACCTTGGGAACTTCTTTATGTCAGATCGAATAGAAGGTACATATTTTTCTATTGTCGTAGATGGAGTACAATAATCAGTATGAAAACACTGGTGGACACTGGCTTATTTCCCCCTTTCACTATTGTAACAATAAGCTATGTCATATTCAAAGACTGTTTATGGAGAATATGAATCTGACCATGTACAGATACATTAAGAATAAGTTGCTAGAACTGCAGTGTTATTTCCTCCTTCCATGCTACCAAATTCTCTGAGATTTAGGACTATATAGGGCACAGTGATTTCCATCCCGTCAGAATCTTGATTACACGCACACTTCTGCTCTGAGGAAGTAGGAATTCTGTCATCATCTTTGTTTACTAGAAATTTAGTGACATCTGTCACCAGGAAACATCTCATTATCTTACTTGTGTTCATGGAGTTGGTCTTTACTATCACCTTCAGGGAGGGAGGTGGTCTCAGATGTAGAACAAGCACACAACACATAAAAAATCTGCTGAAACCGAAAGCCTTCTTCCCTTGTTATTTTTTCTTCTCAGACAAAGATTCACCATGTAGCCCAGAGTCATCTCAAACTGTCAATCTTCCTGCTTTGGTCTCCCAAGTGATGGGACTACAGTCATGAGCCACCACATCAGAAAAAGTATCTATTAAACAAGTTCTTCTTTATGTTTTCTAGTTTTAAGATAGAGTCTCACTATGTAGCCCTGGCTGGCCTGGAGCTTGCTATGCAGCCCGAGCTGGCTTTCAACTCGAGAGATCCATTTGCCTTTCTTTTTGCAGGTAATAAAAGGTGTGTGCCACCAAAACTGTTTTTGTTGCTGGTGGTGGTTTTGTGTTTTGAGACAAGAGCTCATGTAGCTTGGGATGGCCTTGAATTCACTACAGTTAAATAGCTCTGAATTTCTGATCTTGCTTTTACCTCCCAAAAGCTAGGATCACAGTTATGTGTCATCTTGCCTAGTTTATACAGTGTGTGGGATTGAATGAAGTATTGAATTGTGCATGATGGGTAAACATTCTGTAACTGAGCTATATCCCCAGCTCAAGTTCTTCCTAGGTAATTATATTCTTAGGCAAATTCATGTTGTGAGGTTAAACACAAATAATCTTTGAGTATCAGTAACAACAACAACAAAACCTATTAAACAAATGAAAAGAAAAAAGACACTGGCTTACCTCGGAGAACCATGTGGATTTGTGCCAGAGCTGGCAGTGGATATAAGATTCTGCTCTATGCGCTGATAATTTCTTACTTGAGTAGGAACTGGAACTGGGACTGTCTCACTGTGAGGTGATACAGTAGGCTGACACTGCCTGCCACCACAATTTGAGAAAGAAAGAGTAGTCAGACTAATTTTCTTTCAGTTGACCTGTTAATTATATTTAGAGAAAAGTCTAGAAAGCCAAATGATCACTTTTAAATGTGAGTAAAAAATAATCCAGTTTAAAAAAACTTATGTACCCCAAATTCACATCTGTCAAGAAAACTCCTGCACTCCTGATAGCCTGGTGGTGATGGCCCATGCCTTTAAATCCCAGCACTCAGGAGGCAGAGGCAGATAGATCTCTGTGAGTTCAAGGCCAGCCTGGTCTAACAAAGTGAGTTCCAGGACAGCCAGAACTTACACAGAGAAACCTGTCTCAAAAATCAATCAATCAATCAAACAAACAAACAAAGAACTCTCCTGGCATCATACACATGTTGAGGACTAAAAATTTTAACTGTATCAAAGCTGGACATGGTGGCAGAGACAGGTGGCTCTCTAAGTCCCAGGTCAGCAACAGAGAAACCCCATCTAAAAAAGACCCCCCCACACACACACACGAAAAGGAAGGAAGGAAGGAAAGATGGAAGGAAAGAAGGAAGGAAGGAAGGAAAAAGAACTATATCAATAATCTAGGGAAAAAGTTCCTCTACAACAACAGAAAAACACCTGTTTTGGCAAAAAGGTTTCATCTACTCATATTCTGCTATTCAGTACTGTACAAGAAAAAAAAAAGTTTATGCCCATCAACTAAAGAACGGATTAAGAAAATGTGGTACATATACACAATGGAGTACTACTCAGCAGAGAAAAACAATGACAGCATGAAATTTGCAGGCAAATGGATGGAACTAGAAAAAATCATCCTGAGTGAAGTAACCCAAACCCAGAAGGACAAATATGGTATGTACTCACTCATAAGTGGATACTAGATATAAAGCAAAGAACAATCAGATTGCAACCCACAGAACCAGGGAGGCTATATAGCAGGGGGGACCCTAGGATGACTGTGGCTTATAATAAGTTTTGGTTTTACTCAATCACTGGGCAAGCCTCAGTGAAACATTTAGGATAAGAATTTGTTGGGCTGGAGAGATGGCTCTGAGGTTAAGAGCACTGACTGCTCTTCTAGAGGTCCTGAGTTCAATTCCCAGCAACCACATGGTGGTTCACAACCATCTGTAATGAGATCTGGCACCCTCTTCTGTATGCATAATAAATAAATAAATCTTTTTAAAAAAAGAATTTGTATTGTATCAAGCTTAATTCATTCATTAAAAAAAGAAAAAGACATACTACACAGAGAAATCCTGTCTCAAAAAACCAAGAAAGGAAGGAAGGGAGGGAGGGAAGAAGGGAGGGAGGGAGGAAGGAAGCAAAAGACAATCATCCTTTCCCTTAAGAATTAATCCTGACCAAGTATCTTTAATCCCAGCACTCCAAAATATGGGGCCAGCCTTATCTACCTAGTGAGTTCCACAACAGCCAGGGCTATGTAGAGAGACCATGGCTCAAAATAGATTAGATTAGATTAGATTAGATTAATAGATTAGATTAATAGATAGATAGATAGATAGATAGATAAAGAGTTAATCCAAGTGAGCCTATCAATCACCTGAACAGGAACATGGCATCTCAGGAAACTTCCTGTCCTCCAATTTTTTTTTTTTTAGATATGTGTTTCACTGTATAGCCCTAGCTGGCTACCAAATGTGACAACCTGAATTTGATCTGTCAGATGATGGAAAGAGAGCCCACTCCTGCAAGTTGTCCTCTGGCCTTCACAGGTGTACTGTGACATCTGCATATTTACACACACACACATACACAAATGAATGTTTGTAAAAAAAAATAATATAAAGCCTATTTGTGCAAATGCACAGGGGAAAGTGGCACTGCCCTCAGTAATCATGAGAAGACCTCATTAAGCAAAAGTAATCCTGGAGGTCAACAGGTGAATTATCTCTGTAGCTAACAGTGCTGCTCACTGTTGTAGTTTGAAAACTCTCAAGTACCAGCAAAATTCTGGACATCTAAGTTGCATCCAGCATAGTGATCAACACTCAGGAGGTTTGGAAAGTAGGAAGGCAGATCTTCTGCATGTATAGAACTCAGTGCTATGCTTACTTCTCATACCACAAACACAGGAAGAGATGGCACCACCTTGGACATTTAGTCACACCACAGGGTATGATCTGGAGAGTTTTTGTGGGGCAGGGGCAGAACCTGTCTAGTCAACAGGATATGAAGTTAAATGTAGCCAGCTGAGCCCTCTGGTATACAAAGAAGTGGTGAACACGGACACTTGTGTAATACAAACTCAACAGTAGTATAAACCATAGGAAGACAGGAGTCCCCAAGAGTTCAACTGCTCCTACTCCCCAAACATAACTGACAGTGTCCCAAGTTCAGAGGGTAAAGGAGCTGCCTCAATGTTTCTTCTCTTTCCTTTGTCTTGTATGCTCACCCCCACCCCATTTATTACACTTTCAATAGTTGAAGATTACTGTATAAGAAAGCTTTCTATAGCCAGGCGGTAGGAGAGCATGCCTTTAATCCCAGCACTCAGGTAGTAGAGACAGGCAGATCTCTTGAGTTTGAAGCCAGTCTGGACTACAGAACAAGTTTCAAGACAGCCAGGGCTACTCAGAGAAACCCTGTCTCAAAAACAAAACAAAACAAAACAAAACAAAAACAAAAAAAAAGGAAAAAGCCGGGCGGTGGCAGTGGTGCACACCTTTAATCCCAGCACTCGGGAGGCAGAGCCAGGCGGATCTTTGTGAGTTCAAGGCCAGCCTGGTCTACAGAGCGAGATCCAGGAAAGGCTCCAAAACTACACAGAGAAACTCTGTCTCGAAAAACAAACAAAAACCAGAAAAAGAATGAAAGAATATTTTTATATTTTCTGCATACATTTAAATTTTGCTCATGTACCTTTCATTATTGAACAATGCATGCACACACACAAGTAAGTAAATAACTTTTTGTTTTGTTTTCGAGACAGGGTATGTAGCTTTGCGCCTTTCCTGGAACTTGCTTTGGAGACCAGGCTGCCCTTGAACTCACAGAGATCCGCCTGCCTCTGCCTCCCAAGTGCTGGGATTAAAGGCGAGCGCCACCACTGCGGCCCGGCAAGTAAATAACTTTTTAAAAATTGTAGATGTTAGCCAGGTGGTGGTGGTGGCATATGCCTTTAATCCCAGCATTCAGAAGGCAGAGACAGGCAGATCTCTGTGAGGTGAGGCCAGCCTGGTCTACAGGGAAAGTTCTATGACAGGGTCCAAAGCTACTCAGAGAAACCCTGTCTTGAACCCCCTGCCAAATGTAGACGTTCGGAAAAGACTTTCCCTGATTAAAAAAAAAAAAAAAAAAAGACACTAGATAGTAATATGAAGCTTAAGGGAAGTTCCTTGTCTGTGTATCCTGCATATTGGGTGTTAACAGCTTAGATGCAAGACTGTAAAACATTGGAAGTGAACTTCTGCCCTCCGGGGTTCTCCCATTGTGCTGTAAGCCTGTATTTAAGACTTCCTCCTTCAATAAATGGCATTTGGCATTCAAAAAATAAAAAATAAAAAAATCAGCATGTTTTCAAAAAAAAGGTGGGATTTGGGTCCAGCCTGGTCTACATATCAAGCTCTAGGACAGCTAAAGTTACAGAGAGAGAGCCTGTCTTTAAAAAAAAAAGAGGGGGGGGTTAGCTCAGTGGTAGAGTGCTAAGCGTAAGGCCCTGGGTTCGATCCTCAGCTCCAAAAAAAAAAAAAAAAAAAAAAGGAGGGGGAGTCTATCAATTAAGGTATAGGTAAATAAACATGTGGACAAATATACAATTCTGCATTACTATATTGGATTTATAAATAAAATTTAAATTGCTACGTAGAATTAATTGGCAAAAACACAAATTCTATAAACCAATATCAATGGGCACACAGCATATAAATTAAGATATATTCCTACCAGGTAGTGGTAGCACAGCTGGGTGGTGGTGGTGTATGCTTTTAATACCAGCGCTCAGGAGGCAGAGGCAAGTGGATCTCTGTGAGTTTGAGGCCAGCCTAGTCTACAAGTTCCAGGACAGCCAGGGCTACAGAGAAACCCTGTCCTGAAAAAACCAAAAGGGGAGGGGGGGGCTATACTCCCAGGAAGTGGGGGAAATCAGCTGCAACATCTGTCACTTGACTGAGTGCCAGGGTTAATCAGGCTGCATAACAATAAGAATATACATAACCTACTGCACTATAAGCTTTGACGTAGTTAAGAGGATAGAGTTTATGCATTTGTTATCATAATTAAAATCTGTTTTAAGGGCTGGAAAGATGGCTCAGAGGTTAAGAGCACTGCTTGTTCTTCCAGAGGTCCTGAGTTCAGTTCCCAGCAACAAAATGGTGGTTTACAACCATCTGTAATGAGATCTGTTGCCCTCTTCTGATCTGCGGCTGTACATGCACACAGAACACTGTATATATAATAAATAAATAAAAATTTAAAAAAAAAATCTGTTTTAAGATGGCCGCAGGCTGCGATTGCGCATGAGCAGCTGTCCATGGAGAGACCTAGACTCAAAGAGAGAGAACGCCACCAGGGGAAACTGGCGACTAAAGCAGCCTGGGTTGGATTTAGCACTCAGGCCTTTGAGTCAGGAGATACGAAGACTTCCAAAAACAGACCAGTTCTGTGCGTGAGCACCTCACAGGGAGATGAAGGGGCGGCAGAAAACAGCTGAGACCAAAGAGGGGACAGTGCAGATTCAGGAAGGTGCAGCGGCCACTGGAGAGGACCCAACTAGTATAGCTGTCGCCAGCATCCAGTCAGCTGCTACTTTCTCTGACCCCAACATCAAGTATGTCTTCTGAACAGAGAGTGGGGGCCAGGTGAAGTACAGGGAGATCGAGGTGTCTGAAGGGCAGCTGGATGGCCAGACAGAGGATACTGGTGCCATCAGTGGCTACCCTGCTACACAGTGATCCAGGCAGTGATCCAGAGTGCTTTCACCAGTGATGATGCAGCTGACAAGAAGGAACAGCTGCTGAAACACATTATACTTACTTTCCCAGCACTGCAGTGGGAGATGGTTCAGGGGTACCACATCTGGAAGTACAACTGCTGTTGTTACCACCCAGGGCTCAGAGGCACTGCTGGGGCAGGCAAACCCTCCCAGTAACAATCCATTCTTTGTGATGATGTCACCACAAGAAGTATCACAGGGAGGGAGCCAGCATTCAGTTGTCCCCAGGCACCACCCTTATTCCCCAGAGTCAGAGGCTCCCAGAACAACTCAAGATCAGAAACGCCAGGCTCAACATAATGAAGTGAAGCGCTGCCGCCTGGACAAGATCAACAACTAGACTGTGCAGCTGTCCAAAGTCATCCCAGGCTGCTCTATGGAGAGCACCAAGTCTGGCTAGATAAAGGTGGAATCCTGTCCAAAGCCTGTGATTATGTGCAGGAGCTGCGGCAGAGCAACCATCGGTTGTCTGAGGAACTACAGGGGTTAGATCAACTGCATGCAGCTAGACAATGATGTGCTTGACAACAGGTGGAAGACCTTAAAAACAAGAACCTGCTCCTGAGCTCAGTTACGGCATCAGGGGTTAGAATGACAGCAATAACTGTGGGGATGGGGGATTTGGGACCTAGAACTGCAGATAGCTCAGAGCAACAAGCTAACCCCATTCCCCTTTCCTTCACTGCCCACGTCTGGCATGGGACCTGGACAGTTTGGCAAGCGTGACTTTGAACCGAGGCCCTGTGGTGTGTCTGTCTGCAGTGAGTGGAGTGAGACACAGAGTGGACGTGTACTGACGACCTTGCCTGCTCCCAGTGTGTAGTCCCCGGGCCCTTGTGCTCCTTTGCACACTACACGTGCTGTATCTGTGGACACTGGACACACTGAATCTGGGCTTGCCTTGTGCTTGCTTAGAGTACCCAGCAGAGGATCTGTGCACACTCTCTGGGTCCAGCACTTCCACTGGCTCTTCCTTCCTGGAGCAGAAGTTAAGATTTGCACCTGATTACTCTGGGGAGCAGGCTTATTCAAGAGGTGGGAAGGAGGCTAGGTGGCTGCTATCCCATGAATAGTTGAGGGGCCAGTGAGCAGCTGGGCCTCTGCGGAAGTCTCTGAAGCCAGGAAGAAAGACAGGCAGGGGCTCACCAAGAGCCTTCCCCTTCTGGGGATGCTTCTTTTTATTTTTTTTCTCTTTCTCTCTCTCTCTCTTTTCTTTCCTTCAGATAAAATTGTTTAGAGCCACAAAAAAAAAAAAAATTGTTTTAATGGGTTTGGTGACACAGGGCTGTAATCCTAGCTACTTAGAAAGCTGAGGCAAGATTTCTAGATCAAGGTTGCCTGGATAACGTAGAAACTGTCTTAAAATGAAAACCAAAAAAATTAGAGAAAATAGCTCAGTGGCACAGAACTTCCCTACCATGTGCTAGGCTCTAGATTTAAACTCTAGTACTGCAAATACATACATAAACACATAAAGGAAAAGTATTATTTTTTTCTTTTAAAAAATTGTTAGCTTTTCCTAGTAGTGCAAGCCTGCTCAAGAAACTAAGACAGGAGAACTGCAAGTTCAAAGTCAGCTCGAGCTTCCATGAGTTCAAGCCTAGCCTAAGCAACTTACCAAAATGCTATCTCAAAATAGGAAAAAAAATTGTAATGGCACACAGTTCAATAGGAGTGCTTATGTAGCATGCCTGAGGTGTTAGGTTCAACTCCCAGGCTCAAAACGAATGAACAACAAAACAAAAACCAAGAACCCCCAAAATAGTATGTATACATGTTATGCACATGAATGTATACATGTGTAAATCAAGAGCAAAATTTAGTAAAGTCACAAAAATAACAAAATATGAAAAATGTTTCTAAAATTAAAGCTTGAACTTCTGATCATCCTCCCTCCATCTTTCCAAGTGCTAAGATTACAATAGTGTGCCATAGTATTCACCTACATGCTCCTGCAGTGGAACCTAGGGCTCTGTACAAGCTAGGAAAGCATTCTACCAACTGAACACACCCCTGGGCCCAAAATATGAAAACTCTTCTGGTAAAATATATAAACATACCCTCCACACATGAAGAATTCATTTGAAGCACGTCTGGCAGCAGTTCCCATCGGCATATCATCTGATGAGAAAGAAAGAATCAATTCCGTTATACCACATGCTTTAGAGAATGGAAATCTCTTCCAGCGTGATGATTTAGAAATAGCCTGAATATATTATGAATTTATTCCCCACTTTTGGGTTTTTTTTTTGGGGGGGGGGAGTCATTTGTTTTAGTTTCTTAGACAGGGTCTTTCTACATTTAACTGTCCAGGAACTCATTATGTAGACCAAGCTGGCCTCAAGCTCATAGATATCTGCCTCTGCCTTCCCAATTGCTAGGATTAAAGGTATGTGCCACCATACCCATTTAATTTTTATGCTTTGATTTCTTCCATGAGAAACAGGTGAACACAGAAAACTACACCTAGCCAAAAACACAAGCTGTAACTTGAACCAGCCATTCCCTCAATAAGTAAACCTACAACCTTGTTTGTTTGCTTGTTTTGAAAATAGGGTCTAACTTCGTAGACTGGGTTGGCCTCAATTTACCACCTCTCTGCTTCCCAAGTGCTGGGATTACAGGCGTGTGCCACTGCCTGGCTTTCTGGGCTTGTTATTATTTATGGCTTTAGGCAAATTCACCACTCAAAGTTATAAGAACTAATTTCTCCTGGCTGAATCTGAACTGCAGGCCTGGGAAAGACCTTCTTGTCTGGGTGTTTGTAGGCTGTGGCTGGGCATCACCCAACATAGCCTATGATCTTTTTCTGAGTTAAAGTTCCATATGTGTTGCTCTGTTTGTGTCTTTCTTCACAATTTACCATGTACAAAAACCATGCTATTATTTTTATCAGGTTCCTTTTCATAGATCACTGAGAAGTGTTGAATACTATGTCCCCAATATCATTTTGCCCATGTGCTCTTTCCTTTCCTAGCCTTGTGTAATCCTGTGTGTTGTGTGTGTGTGGTAATTCTATGTGTTGTGTGTGTGGTTCTTGGTTGTTGGTTGTTGGTTGTTGAGATGTGCCTCACCATGTTGCTCAGACTAGTTTGAAAGTCACAGACTCAAGAGTCCTTCCCACGTCACGATCTGCCCTGCCTTTCCTTCCAAACTGTATCTGGGACTTCAGGTATATCTCACCATGCTGAGCTTGCTTTTACACTCTTGGCTTTTTGAGACAGATTCTCATGATGACTTAGTGACTTTCACCACACAATTTTGCACAGAATATATATACATTATATTATACCTTAACTGGTTATAAAACAAAGCATAGTTCAACAGAATGCTGGAGTACCCATCCTTTTTATAACACCTCTGTCAGATTCTGAATAGCTTGTTGAATAAGACATTGTTCTTTTGAATGCAGTAGCAGATACCACAGGCCATCTTCATCTTCTTGCCTATCTTTTATATATTTCAGTTCCACACAGTTGAGAACTCAGGCCTGTCACTGCTATACTCACTACATCACATTATCTTATGTCATTCTATGTGATTTTAAATAACAGTTAATCAAATAATATATTTTTGGAAAAAGAAAACATGCTGATAACCTATGCTCACTTGAAAAGAAAGGGGAGTTGCAAAAACTCCTGTGAATGACCCTGATAAGAGACTCGTATTTGGACTGCATTTATTTGGAACATCTCAGGTCCAGCTCTCATGTACTTATAGCCTAGAAGTAAAAGAAATTCTAGGTATAGAGAAATAATGTCAGGTAGTGATAAGGGGGTCCAGGGAAACTAAATGAAGGCAATGAACAGAAAGTCGTGGACCAAGACAGGCGCCTACCTAAAGCCTCAAACAGACCCTGTGGAGGAGTAAGGAAACTAGAAGAGGCAGGAATGTACATCTGGGGTCAGAGAGACAGCTCAGTGATTAAGAACATCTATGGCTCTTCCAGAGGACCCAAGCTTGGTTCGAACACCCACATCAGGCAGCTCACAACCGTCTGTTACACTAGATTCAGGGGATCCAATCTGGACTGGCCTCTTCAAGCACTGCATTCAAGTGTACAACCTTCTCTCACCTACATATACAAGTAATTAAAAATAAAATCTAAGCCAGGTGGTGGTGGCGTGTACACCTGCAATCCCAGCACTCGGGAGACAGAGGCAGGTGGATCTCTGTGAGTTCAAGGCCAGTCTGGTCTATAGAGCTAGTCCAGGACAGGTTCCAAAGCTACAGAGAAACCCTGTCTCGAAAAAAACAAAATAAAATAAAATAAAAATAAAAATAAAATCTAAAAAAAGGACACATACACACACACACATATATATGTTTCATAAATGTACTTTTTTAAAAAGTTTTGAATTTGAAACTAAGTAATTATAAAACAAAATTAAATCAAAAGAAGTAATCCAAAAAGAAGAAGAAGAAGAAGAAAAAAAGAAGTAATCCCTAGAAACCAAAAGTAGCATGAAGCAAGGAACTTAACTACATATCAACTTGTAACTTAATCACAGAGTGGGAAGATATTTCAAGTGACTTTAGGTCTGAATAATTTGTATATCCCTAATGACAAAAGGCTCCCCCCCAAAAAAAGCTTTCAGTAATTATATTTAAGTCCTATTCATATTGTCCTCTGATCTCACACTGGTACTTTGAAACCTCACAGGTGAAAGGAGACAAATAAGAACCTGTATTTATACAGGCAAGGAGAGAAGAAAAGCTTACTACCATAGAAATGTACAAGCTGGGGCTGGTTTTGGTGCCACATTCTTATATTCACCACCACCACCCACACACACACACAAATACACACACTCAGGAAGGTAGTACAAACCTCTTAAGAATATGCCTCACAAAGGGAAAAAGAACAAGAAAGAAACTAAGGAGGGAAGGGAGGAAGGGAAGAAGGGAAGAAAGTAAATCAGAAAGCTGATGTAGTAAGATTAGGTTCTTTTTCATCTACTTGACCCATGGAAATAGAATGATTAACTCAGAAACAAATCACTTTACATCACAGACCCTAAAAGGCTTTAAATAACTAGCAATACCAGATGCCAATACCTTTCAAGGTAGGACCAAAGACAGATTATCTAAACGTTTGGTTTAAAAAGACAGGCTGGCAGGTTGGCTCAGCAGGTAAGGATGCTTGCCACCAAGGCTGAGGACCTGAGTTCAATTCCCCCGGGCCCACACAGGAGGAGAGAACTGACTTCCGAAAGCTGTCCTCTGACCTTCACAAACACATATACATACATAAATAAATTCAATAAAAAACAAAGCAGGGTGTGATGGTGCAGACCTGTAATTCAGCACTTGGGAGGCTGAGGCAGGCAGATCTCTAAGTTTGAGGCCAGCCTGGTCTACAAAGCTAGCTCCAGGACAGACAGAGCTACACAGAGAAACCCTGTCTTGACACAAACAAACAAACAAAAATTAAAGTTAGAATAAGGTAAATATTAGAATTTGCATATTAGAATTTTTGATAAATGAGCAGATTATAACTGTTTATGTTGTGGAAGAAAAGATGTTACTGTGAGAATATAGTTCTATGTTTCATTATGGTAACCATTTTACTAGGTATACTTACCGTCAAAATATCCTATCCCTTAAATGTAACCAGAGCACAGTTTATTTTAAACTGCACAGAGGAAAGAGCAGTTGAAGCAGTCCTCTCCAGTTTCTGTAGGCAGCAGTGCTCATCCACAAGGAAAGCTGAAGACTGGATCTGTGCACTTGAGACAGAGTCAAGCTAGCCCTGTACTACAGAGCTGAAGGTAGGAGTGCTACAGCTAAAATGCCCGACACGTAGGCTAGTAAGTGCAACTTTTTTTTTTTTTTTTTTTCGAGACAGGGTTTCTCTGTGTAGCTTTGCGCCTTTCCTGGAACTCGCTTTGGAGACCAGGATGGCCTTGAACTCACAAAGATCCTCCTGGCTCTGCCTCCCGAGTGCTAGGATTAAAGGCGTGCGCCACCACCGCCCGGCTATTAAGTGCAACTTTATACTAACTCTTACACGCTAAAATACCACAGGGTTATATTCTTTAGGAAGAAGACCATGTCAGAGCAGGCTTCCACAAAGGAGATAGTCCAGTGAGATGTCACGGCCATATATACCACCGCAGTACAGACACTGAGGTAAGACACAGCTTTGTTTCTTTTTTCTTTTCTTTCTTGTGTGTGTTTTTATTTTTATTTATTTATTTGTTTGTTTGTTTGTTTGTTTGTTTTTTGAGACAGGGTTTCACTGTGTAGTTTTTGGTGCCTGTCCTGGATCTCACTCTGTAGACCAGGCTGGCCTTGAACTCAGAGAGATCTGACTGGCTCTGTCCTGAGTGCTGGGATTAAAGGCCGCCACCACCACCACCACCACCACCACCACCCCCGCTTATTTATTTATTTATTTATTTAGAGACAGGGTCTCACTATGTAGCTCTGACTGTCCTGGAACTCGCTAAGTAGACCAGGCTGGCCTTGAACTCACAGAGATCTGCCTGCCTCTGCCTCCCAAGTACTGGGATTAAAGGTGCACATCACTATGCCTGGCTAAAACACAGCTTTCAAGCTCCCACTGGTGGGCAGGTCTTTAATCCCAGCACTTGGAAGACAGAGGCAGGCAGATCTCTGAATTTGAGGCCAGTCTGGTCTACAAAGCAAATTCCAGGATAGCCAGGGCTACACAGAGAAACCCTATCTTGAAAAACAAAACAAAATCTTAATTGCGTTTATTTTCTACTGTAGAATTAGCCACTGCTTTTGCTTTGTTCTATGAAGCAGAGTAAGCATTCCGTAGGCTGAGTAGTGAAGTTTGGTTTTACAATCAGAAAGGGCTGAAGAAGGAAAAAAACAAAAAACAAGGAGCCATGGTTATTTACAAGTCACATTCCTTATAAGGTCTGAACAGGGTGACAGAGCATAGGGAATGATAAGTAACTCCTCAGCATTGGATGACTTTTCTCTCTCTCTCTCTCTCTCTCTCTCTCTCTCTCTCTCTCTCTCTCTCTGTGTGTGTGTGTGTGTGTGTGTGTGTGTGTGTGTGTGTGTGTGTGAAAAGACAAGGCAAAGGGAGCTTAATGATGATGCCAGTTGAAACTGGATTGCTTGAGAAATTTAGCTGTTATCTCTCTGCAATGATAGTACGTCTGACTTCACAAGAGATCAGTTTCAGAATGATGCTGTGAAAGTTCACTGAAAATAACTTCATTCTGGTTATCCACAGAGTCCTAATCCACAGGTTAATGCGAAGCAATGACCTCCTGTAGGATTTAGCACTTTTCTGCTGAGTTCTTTATTTACTTGTCAGATTTTTAATTATAGGAGTTCTTATTTCACAGTGCAATGTTTTGTTGTATACTCATAATTAAGAGGATTTACAGGGTTGAAGAGATGGCTCAGCGGTTAAGAGCACTGGTTATTCTTGCAGAGGACCCAGATTCTGTTCCCAGCACCCACATGTTCACAACCATCCTTAACTACAGCTCTAAGTGATCTAGTTCTCTTTTCCTGCTTCTGTAGGTGCCAGACATACACAATGTGCCAGTCAGAACATTCATACTATATAAAATAAACACACTCATAAAATAAAAATAATAATAATCTCAGAACTCAGGAGGCAGAGGCAGGTGGATCTCTGTGAGTTCGAGGCCAGCCTGGTCTACAAAGCAAGTTCCAGGACAGGCTTCAAAGTTACACAGAGAAACCCTGTCTTGAAAAACAAACAAAGTAAAAAAATAAATAATAAATCTTAAAAATAATAATAGAGAATTTAACTGGGGCTGGAAAGATGACTCAGCAGTTAAGAGCACTGACTACTCTTCCTAAGGACCCTGGTCTATTCCCAGTACCCCCACATGGCAGCTCACAACTGTCTATAACTCCACTTCCAGGGGATCTGATGCCCTTATACAGACATAAATGCAGGCAAAACACAAATTCATATGAAATAAAAATAAATAAATCATTTAAGAAATAATAGAGGGCTGGAGAGATGGCTCAGGGGTTAAGAGCACCAACCACTCTTCCAGAGGTCCTGGGTTCAATTCCCAACAACCTCATGGTGGCTCACAACCACTTGTAATGAGATCTGGTGCCCTCTTCTGGCCTGTAGGGATACATGCAGGCAGAATACTGTGTACATAATAAATAAATAAATCTTTTTTAAAAAAGAATAGAGAATTTGAAGTATTTGAAGGGATTAAAGGTATGTGCCACCAGACCAGCTCACGTCAATTAAGACTTTAAACTGGGCCTGCTGCTAAAGCCAATGACCTGAGTCTGATCCTGGGGCCCCATAAGATAGAAGGAGGGAGATGAGCCCTAAGGGTTGTCTTTTGACCTCCAGGCATGCAGGCACACATACTAAATAAACAGTGATTATCAGGTTCTTCCATTTACTCGATCTACAAATTAATTGCATGATGTAAAGCTAAATACGAAAAAATCGATTTTTAAAAAGAAAGTATCGTAAATTGGGCAGCATAACAGAGATCAGAGGCACAACTTCTTGACACTGACATTTCACAGAGACAAATGCTGCACTCATAATTTACAAGGCACCTACTCATATTTTATAAAGGGGCCTGTACAGACACCTATAATACATGTTAAATACTGAAATTTCAGAAATAATTTGTTGTAAATAAGTAGGGAAATAGGCAAACGGAGTTTGAGTTGTCCTGTAAAACTGAAGCATTAAAATGAACTAATCATATGACTTAGACATGCATCCAGACACATAACAAAAATAGGAACAAAAACTAGAAAAATAAATTCTGTATAACATTTACTTCGAGCGTAAAAGGACAGAAATACCAGGCTCTTTATGAGTCCAGGTACAGGTTAAAGAATCAGAACATCTACGGGAAAAACACATGTCCTGGGGATTGAGAAGAGGAAAGGGACTTACATGTACTCGTAGTACTTGCCTATCTTTAGAAAAGTCGTTTAAAATAAATACAGCAGAATACTGACACATGCAGAAGCAGTATGTCATGGTGGACGACTTGAGTTTCTGCTATATATTCTTTTGAAATATTTCATAACTTTACAGGTTTAACTTCTTTGAATAAAGGAGTACAGGATATTTAAAGGCAACCCTAAGTTGCACAGCACCGATTCTAAACCACACGCCTGCCGTGGCCCGTGTTGTTTCCTTCCCTTTCGGTTGTCCAGGCTGGGGTTATGACCTTGCAAATGCACATGCAAGCACAAGGCCTGGGAGAAGCACCTAGGAAGTAAGTGGGTGACAAGCAACTAAGTAGACCAAATGCAAACCTCTTCTGCACACAGGCAGTGCCGATCTCTACTTCCTGAGCCTAACCCCTTCACAACCACATCCTGGTTCTTCACCTTGTCATCAGTTCTGCCCAACTTCTCTTCTCTGTGGGTTTTCTGACACTCTTCGCTATTCCAATCAGCCCTGGCTAGGTTTATTTAATCTGGATTCTCTCCAGAACTTATTTCCTAAAGATTCTTCTAAAACTAAGTATGGTGGTACATACCCAAAATAATCTCAGAGCTTAAGAGGCTGACACAGTGAGATTGCAAGTCTGATGTCAGCTAGGGGAAAATCCTGTCTCTCAAACAAACAGTAAACAACAAAAAGACTCCTCTGACTTTTAGATTTCTTTTTCTTTCCCCCTCAAATGGATTCTTCCTTTACTTCATCTCTTTAAAGATACTTGCTCATTCTGCTTGCTTCTCTTTCTGTTTGGATATAAACATAATTTGAGATTATTTCTTCACACAGTTTCATTACCTTCAGAGTTCAAAAATATTATCTTATAGAAAATCACTAACCATATTTTAGAAAAGTAGGTATATAATTCTGAGAATTCAAAACAACTAAATAAATGCCCATTTGTAAAGGTGCCCTACACAACAAGTTGAAATATAGAGGTTTAAATTTAGTATATTAAAAATTATAATGTGTACAAGTAGAAAAGATTCTCACATGAGTGGTCTGACGAGATGTTGTGTGGAACCAAAACAAAGTCATCCGTGTCACAAGAAGAGTTCTTGCTACTATTACTGGCAGAATCTTTTGACACCTGTAGATAGTTGGGAGGACCCAATGGTGGGGAGGATAAGTTTTCTTCCTGAATATGCTGCATATCTGGAAGGGACTGAAATTAACAACATAAAATTAACACTGTCCTGATAATCAAATGCAAGTCAGAATAGCCTAGAGAGTATTGCTTTTATGAAAGTGGGAATAAATTTCTATCTAAGATTTCACACACAAAAAAAAATCTCTTCAGAAATCTGTCTTTTAGAAAAGCAATTTAAAATGTTTACAGAAAGACCTCTGAGACATTATTCCAAATGATTCTTAAAAATATAGCATTTATCACATGTATATGTCTAATTTGCCTGAAGCTTTAAGAAGGTTGAGTTTTTATCACTACAACTTCTCAAGTCTCAGATCATGGCCTTGCAAAGCAGATACTAAGTAACTATTTACTTAACAATATAAAATGTCTAGCAACTTAATCCCATATTGTGCATAAAAAGTTCTAGACATATTTTAGAAAACATTGTACACAGAGAAGCAAAAGATCCTATTATGTAAAAGAACAGACATACCAATATGGGTAATGTCTGTTAGACTACAAGTTTACACTCACAGAAAGATTCAGATAACTTAGCATATGGGTGTGTTCCTTTTTTGCTTGTTTTTAAAGGAGGAGGTGATTTGTCTATGGGAAATAGGACAAGAAAGGAAGAGAAGTATATAATTACATTTAAATGACTTAGGTATAAGCTGTATGTATCTTTTGGCATTTGCCAAGTTCAAGGACTCTGGTGATAATGCTACTTGATTATACAATAGTTCTAAAACAACCAATTTAATAACTTGTGTTAAGTCGCTATGATTTCCTGTTTACTCTTGGTATTTCAGAAAAGAACAAAAAAGAACAAAAAACCCCTACATCATGCTCTTTAAACTCAAGCCTTAAAAGCCCAATTCACTTCTACTGAGACTTTGAATATCACTTGGAAGGAAATAAGTTTCAACCACTTTACCACATCTGTTTGTGTTTATGTGTGTACATTTGGACATGTGTGAAGTTGTATGTGCAAGTGCACACATATCAGGAGACCAAAGGTCAAACTCTAATGGTGTTCCCCAAGAGCCATTCATCAGCTGTCCTGGAACTACACAGACCAGGTTGGCCTTGAATTTACAGAGATCCACCTGTCACTGCCTCATGAGTGCTGGGATTAAAGGTGTGGGCCACTGGCCCTGACCCTCATTTTATTCTTTTAAAAAACTATTTATTTGTTTTGATTTGTGTGTATGTGTGTTTATGTGTTAGAGTTACAAGCAGTTGTAAGTTGCCCTCCATGGGTGCTGGCAATCTAATTTAGGTCCTCAGGAAGAGCAGCAAGTGCCCTTAACTCCAAACCATCACTCCAGCTCTCTCACCTTGTTTTGTTTGAAACAAGGTCTCTTGCTGAGACCTGTGGCAAATCTCCCTAGTCCCATGTTCTGCTTTTGTGTCTCTCACATAGGTAATGAAACTTCCCTTGTCGCCCTTCTAAAGACCCTGTCTGAGGTAGTAAAGCGAAGAGAGGATGAAGGACTGACACTCCCAAGCATTAACTGTGAACCAGACACTCTGCTCAGCTCAGCTCTAATTCTAGCTGTATTCTGAACTCCATTTCACAACTAAATAAACTAAAAAGGAAACCTCAGAGGGTCAGGTCATTTCCCCAATATTACACAACTAAAAGTCAGTGAAATTGAGTACCTAACTCTAATTTCTTGCCAGTGACTTAGACTGAAACATTGGAATTTCTTTCTCTGTTATCCAAAAGCACCTGCATCCACAACCACCCTGTCCTCCTTTCTTATTCATTCGAAGCAATGCTTCTCTTATATCCAAAGCTTACCTGTCCAGCCTGCTCTGTAGTCCATTTGATCTGCCTCCTCACGGCACAGAGCAGATCCCACCTTTTACACAAACATGTTTCATTTTTTTTCATCTCAAATCCCCACACCCCTCTAATTACTATTCACTCTGTATTCTGGCTGTCCTGGAACTCACTATTTGAACAGGCTGGCCTCGAACTCAGAGAGATCGATCTGCCTGCTTCAGCCTCCCAAGTTCTATGATTAAAGGTGTGTACTCCTGTGCCCAGCCTTTTTTTTTTTTTTTAAATCACCTCTTCTTTATTTTTAATTTTGATTCTGCATGGGTAGGGACAGAACTGAGGGCCTCATACACACATGCTAAATGCCCTACACTGGGCTACAGCCAGCCCTCCTCACTTTTAACCATTTTTCAGCAAATCAATCTTCACCTACTCAAATTCCTTACCTCACACATTCTGGACTTGGAAAATAAGAAAGGTAACTTGAGGGGAAGATCCTGTCTGTGAAAAGTGTCATGATATAACAATGCAAAACCCTTTTGAAAAACTTCTTTAAAGGGAACTGAATGAGAGCGCCTCTTGGACATCCTGTTCAGATAGGGCCTTCTAGGGAAATACTTTCCCAAGTTCAGCCAGTCAGACACTCAGAGGCCACTACAGCTCTGCTCCAAGGGTACAGATTCCACTGAAGTTGGCATCATCCACATGCTACTGGTTTTTCAGGCATGAACAGGCAAGACTGGGTAGGTAAAGGAGGTTTGGGGCAAGGTTTAAGGAAGCTGCTGAGGCTCAGGCAATACACAGAAGAGTCAGATTCCCCACATGGAGCTCTTTAGTGGGCTGTGAATGAAGAAGCCATGAAAGTGAAGCTCTGATGGAGCCCAGATGGTACCAAATGAACCCTAGATAGAAGATAGGAAGCTGTAGGGTTTGATATTTGTCCTGACAGTTTCAGCCTTGCTTTGGCCCCTATTTCCTTGATATTCTCATGTTTTTCCTTTCTGAAAAGGGGATGTTTACCCTGGTCATTATATGTTGGAAGCACCTAACTTTTTTTTTTTTTTTTTTTTTTTTTTTAATTTCACGGGGGCTCACAGTAAAGAATGCCTTAATTCTTAGAGGACTTTGGACTTCAGAACAGTGTTGAAATGTTAAGACTATGGGGACTTTTAAAGTCTGGTAGAGTATTTTGCATTAAGAGAGGACTATGAGCCAACAGTAGAATGTTATGGTTTGAATGTAAAATGTCCCCCACTGGCTGATGTTTCAACACTTGGGCACTAGCTGATGGCACTGTCTTTGGAGGCTATGGAACCTTTGGCGATGGGACCTAGCTGACAATGTAGGCCATAGGTGTGCTTGTAAAAGTTAGTTTGTCCCAAGGCCCTCTCTGCTTCCTGATCCACACAACCTTGGTCAAGTTCTTCCCAGGTGCTACAGCCTTAGGCAACTCTTGCCACCATCTTTCCCATCATAATGAACTGTATCCCTTTAAACTGTGAGCAAAAAATAAATGCTTCCTCTTCTTCAGGCATTTTATCACAGCAGCAAGAAAAGTAACTCATAAGTCTAGTGTTTGGTTCCCCAACCCCAAGTATTCCGGACAGATATAGGAACATGCACCCATTCTCTCCTTTTTTTTTTTTTTTTTGAGCCTTTCCTGGATCTTGCTCCGTAGTCCAGGCTGGCCTCAAACTCACAGAGATCCGCCTGGCTCTGCCTCCTGAGTGCTGGGATTAAAGGTGTGCGCATCCACCGCCCGGCCCATTCTCTCATCTTAAACTATCAAATTCATAGAAATGTAATGTAAGCCTTATTAACACACCACTTTTTCTATTTGGTTTATATGTGCAGAGTTGTGAAAGAAGGGGTTTTTTTGGGTTTTGTCTCTTTTTCTATTTTTTTTAAAATTAATTAATTAATTTTTCTATTATCAGCTTGATACAGTATAAATTCTTATCCTAATAGTGAAATCTTTGATTGAGGCTTGCCCAGTAATTGAGTAAAACCAAACTTATTATAAGCCACAGTCATCCTAGGGTCCCCCCTGCTATGTAGCCTCCCTGGTTCTATGGGTTGTAGTCTGATTGTTCTTTGCTTTATATCTAGAATCCACTTATGAGTGAGTACATACCATGTTTGTCCTTCTGGGTTTGGGTTACCTCACTCAGGATGATTTTTTCTAGTTCCATCCATTTGCCTGCAAATTTCATGCTGTCATTGTTTTTCTCTGCTGAGTAGTACTCCATTGTGTATATGTACCACATCTTCTTAATCCATTCTTCAGTTGACGGGCATCTAGGTTGTTTCCAGGTTCTGGCTATTACAAATAGTGCTGCTATGAACATAGTTGAGCGTGTGTGCTTATGGTGTGATTGAGCATTCCTTGGGTATATGCCCAAGAGTGGCATGGCTGGGTCTTGAGGTAGATCGATTCCCAATTTTCTGAGAAACCACTATACTGACTTCCACAGTGGTTGTACAAGTTTGCACTCCCACCAACAGTGGAGGAGTGTTCCCTTTGCTCCGCATCCTCTCCAACATTGACTGTCATTAGTGTTTCTGATCATGGCCATTCTGACAGGTGTAAGGTGGTATCTCAAGAGTCGTTTTGATTTTCATTTCTCTGATAATTAAGGCTGTCGAGCATTTCTTTAAATGTCTTTCAGCCATTTGTGATTGTTCTTTTGAGAATTCTCTGTTTAGTTCTTTAGCCCATTTTTTAATTGGACTGTTCAGTATTTTGATGTCTAGTTTCTTGAGTTCTTTATATACTTTGGAGATAGGTCCTCTGTCAGATGTGGGGTTGGAAAAGGTCTTTTCCCATTCTGTAGGCTGTCTTTTTATCTTATTGACCGTGTCTTTTGGCCTACAAAAGCTTCTCAAGAGGTCCCATTTATTAATTGTTGTGCTCAGTGTTTGTGTTGTTGGTGTTATATTTAAGAAGTAATCTCCTGTGCCTATGCTTTCAAGTGTACTTCCTACTTTCTCTTCTATTAAGTTTAGTGTAACTGGATTTATGTTGAGGTCTTTGATCCACTTGGACTTCAGTTTTGTGTATGGGTATGTCTTTTTCTTTACCAGAAATCTTCCAGCTAGATTGTAGTTTTATGAACTTTTTTGGTAATGTAGAAGTGTGCACAAGCGTGTATGCAGGTGTCGGTTGACTTCAGATTCCTTCTTCTATCATTCGTCACCTTATTTTTTAAACCAGGTTCTTTCTAACCCTAGGGCTCACTGTTTTGGTTAGTCTGGTTGTTCTGCGAGTCTGTGGGGATCTACCTGTTTCTGAAACTGCACTGTGCCAGGGTTTTAGGTCCACATGCCATCATGCCCAGACTGTACATGGATATGGGAGAGGTAAACTGAGGTCCTTATGCTTACACAGCCAACACTTTGACCACTGAACAAGCTTCTAGCCCCTATTTAATGGTTTTAAAACTAAAACTCATTTTTTAGCAATTAGCTTTGTTCCTCCATCTCTTTTATCTATGGCTATTGGGTTTCTCATGAAAATAATAACAGCAGTGGTCACTGCCTGTAAATGTACTGAGTGTCAGATAAATGGTAAGAGCTTGCATTCACTTCAGTATGAAGAAACAAGCTCAGAGAGATTAAGGCCCTCATCCTATTACCATGTCAATATGGGATACAGAAGCTTTAAAGCTTCGTCTTAACCTTTTAAGTTGTCTCAACTGGCTTAACACAGTTGCCTTCTTATTTATGCTTCCCCTATCTTTCTGTCCGAAACCTCATGTCTACTTGGCTAATATGTGAAAGACAACATCTGACACAAGAGCCCTCAGGGCCTACAGTTGTAAAGTCTCAAGATCATAAGGCATAATAGCCTTGGAGATCGGCCTAACAACATGTAGAAAAGAACTAGGTAAAACAGAACAGAACAGGAAGAAGAAACAACCCGAGAACCGGAAGTCTTCAGGATCAGGAAGCAGCACTTAAACTGGAGAGGACCCAGCCTCCAAGGATTAACTGAGAGACTGCAAGAGACTTAGGAGGTTGGAGTGGCAGGGCTAGTCATCACTGTGCAGCCAGTGACGTCCAGCTCCAAGGTTATCCCCCACTCCTCAAACCCATGGAATCGGAACACTTAGAGTGTACAGTAATTAGTTACTGCTTATCCACCTCTAACGAGCATTCTTTGTTTGCACGTACCACTAAATTCCCATGTGGAACAAGAAGGTGGTAGTAACAATCATGGTGCAGAAGAAAATGGTCTACAGACACATCATTTCTTCCTGAAATTGCACAGCTAAGAGAGGAAAGGGCCAAGGCCCTTTTGGTCCTACTTGATCCAACTCCCATGTCCTTTCTTCTAGACCTCAGCTGCACAGTAAACACATCCATTAAAAGAACAAAAGCCCTAACTCTGAAGTTGTTATTAATAAAACCCAACTTACTGGTGGAGAGGCAAAGCGACAAGAAGGTGAGCTGCCACAGGAGCTTCCGGGGACAGGGCCAGCATACACAGGCACCGGGACTGGGCAAGCTGGGGAAGAAACAAGTCAAAAACTGTATTTCTCTATAGTGGCTTGTAAGATCTGCCTAAGAGTACAAGCTCTTCAAAAAACAACAACCACCTCATTTTAACCCAAAATTTGCATTCATCTATTCATTAGTGCTTCCATGGATGGAACAAAAAATGCAACAAACTATTTAAGCAAGAAAAAAGCAAGGTGGTGGCGGCACACACCTTTTTTGATTCCAGCACTCAGAAGGCCTATCTGGAGGTGGATCTCTGGGAGTTCAAGGTCAGCCTGGTCTACAGATCGAGTTCCAGGACAGCCACACTGTTACATAGAGAAACTCTATCTCGGTATCTTGGGAGGTGGGGGGGTGGGACGACAAAAAAATGGCTGGGCAGATGGCTCAGCAGGTAAAGGTATTTGTAGCCAATCCGACCACCTGAATTCAAACCCTAGAACCCACGGAAGAAGGAACCCAATCAAGTTGTCCTTTAACTTCCACATGTGTGCACATACAGGAACATACAAACACACAAAATAAATAAATAAATGAAAGAGCAGGGAAGAGTGCTAGTCTGGTTCCCAGCACCCACATCAGCTGCCTCACATCCATCTGTAACTCCATCTCCAAGCGATCCAACCTTCCTGAGCACCTGCACTCATGTGTACATATCCATACACAGACACAAAGACATGCTTAAGAATAACAAAGAGAAATATTTTTATATCTTAATTTAAAAATTAAAAATTAACAAAAAATACAGAAACTGGGCTAGAGAGATGACTTAGCAGGTAAAGGTGCTTGCCACCATACCTGACCATCTGAGTTTGATCAGCAGGACCTACATGGTAGAAGGAGAGAACTGACTCCTGCAAGTTGTCCTCTGGGTGTACACACACACACACACACACACACACACACACACACACACACTCATAAAACATAATTTTATATTTTTTAATAAAAATGCAGCAGTTACTAAACCTTTTTCAATTTGGATGTAGAAAGGAAAATTGTTGATCAGACAATTATAGGTATCTAGGGAATGCTCAAGGAATTTTTGAGAAACACAATTAAATTTGTGTTTCAAAACATTAATCTTTTCTTTCAGCTTGCATACTCTCTGTAAGTAAAAATGGGTACTTACATTTTTTAACTGGAACTTGCTCAAGAAAAGGATGGCTGAAAAATGCTTCTGTAATGAAACGTGAGAACACAACCTTTAGGACAGACACTGACTAGGGCTGGAGAGATGTCCCAGCCATTAAAGCTAAGGCTTCCAACTAAAAGATATCCACAACTAGATGAAATAACAATGAGACTGCAAAAGGAGCAGAGATAAATAGAAATTTATCAGAGCAAAGAAAAGATATGGAATAGTAACTTCAAATATCAGAAGTGGTAAATATTTATGTTACTACTAAGACTCTATATAGATATTTTTCTTCTTTCATTCTTTTTTTTAAGACTACATAACACAATACTTAATTGTGTTTAAATAACATAGGTGTACTGTGTGACAGTTACAGCACATTACAAAGGACAAAATGGAATTACAACAGAAAATTAATTTTCTGTCTTTAATGGAATTCAATTGCCAGTTATATGAAGTAGACTGTGATAAGATACACATCATAATCCCTGTATCAACCATTAAGAAAATAACTAATAAATTTTAATAAGTCAATAAAGCAATTTTAAAAAATCATGATTAATAAATACCACTCATTGGCTGACATTTCCTAGATTTATCCTCAACCTAGCTCTCGCCCAACATTCACGTGCTCTCTGACATCTGCACTTAGCTATCCAGTGGTCATCATAAATGTAACAGATTGAATCAGTTTAATCAGATCTCTGCTGATCCCCACAGTCCCTTCTCTTCTACAGCTTTCCTATTTCTGTAACTGACAGGCCATTCTTCCAGTTGCTCAGGCTAAAACCCATGAAGTCATCTTTAAGTTTGTTTCTTATCAAACCATTAGAAAAAAATACTGAAACCCCACATCTAGAAAAGTCCAGAATCCCAAGTACTTAATACATCCTTCACTGCTATTATCCCAACTTAAGCTACACTCTGCTGTCAAATGAATTAACTCTCAGCCTTTTACTTTCCTGTCGCAACAGTTTGTTCTAAAGAAATAGCCAGATGGATACTTTTTAAAACGTTAGAACCGGTTGGGGATTTAGCTCAGTGTAGAGTGCTTGCCTAGCAAGTGCAAGGCCCTGGGTTTGATCCTCAGCTCCACAAAACAAAAACAAAACAAAACAACAACAACAAAACAAAACGTTAGATCAATTTTCCCCCCAAAACCAAATAATTTCCATCACATTCAGTCTTTAAGTGGCCTCTTCATTGCTTCTCAAGCTTCCATTCACGATCCCAGCTCAAAGCCTCCCCAACGATTTCCCCTCTGCCGGAAATTCTCTTCCCAGAGGTAGCCACACAACAGATCTTCATTTGGGGTTGACTGATTCTTTGTTGCTACGACAGTGGACTACCTTGTTTAAAATGTTAGTTCCTCACTCCACATCGCCTCCTTCTCTTTCTGCACCAGTACCTGGCACTGTCTAACCCAACAAACAATTATAGTTTATAATTTATTATCTCTCCTCTAGATGATTGACTATATGAAGACACAGATTTTCTTTACTACTCTATCTCACATTCCTGGAACATAATAAGCACTTGATGAATCTTTATTAAAATAGTGGAAAAAAATACAAACAAAAGCAAAATGGCTGGTCTACAGAGCAAGATCCAAGAAGGGCGCAAAGCTACACAGAGAAACCCTGTCTCGAAAAACCAGAAAAAAAAAATGCAAAATGGACTTTTATTTTACTGTTATCTCTATGTAAATTATACAGTCTTTTCAGAAAATACAAAATTAGAAAATATGCAAAGTTTAAAGCTATTACTTACCAAAGTCCATTCTATCCTTTTGATTTCTCTGAAGCAAACCCAAAAGGAGATTAGCCAAGTAAGGTGATGTTTCTCTGGGAATACTGAAGTAAAAGATAATGTAAGTGGTGAGTTTGTATGTATGAAAATGTATACATACACACTTTCACAAATACTACATCTATAACAAGAAGACCCGACGAAACTGCATGCCTTCAAGTGAGGAAAAGGGCACTCTCTATACTAACTTTGATCATTACCAGCAACTTGAACAGATCCCTCGTGTGTTGAACACTGTTATTTACAAGTATCTGCTAGAACAGAGAGCAGAACTGAGTTTTTCTTTTTTCTTTTCTTTTTCTTTTTCTTTTTTTTTTTGAGCTGAGGATCGAACCCAGGGCCTTGTGCTTGCCAGGCAAGCGCTCTACCATTGAGCTAAATCCCTAACCGGAGAGCCTGAGTTTTAACACAACTTGTATTAACAGTTGCTATAAGAGTCTCTAAAGAAAAACAAAAAAACTCCTCCAGGTCTGTCTAGAAAAGGGCAAAGCTTATTAATTAAATACAACTGACAAGGAATACAATTCCAAAAGCCAGTATTAAAATAGCAAAGCAACTGAAAAATAGGAACAGAACAGAAATATAATATGTCAGGGGATACAAATAAGTAAAAGATACTAGGGCAAATAAAGATGAGCCAACTTCATTAATGAGGAGAATAATATAAGTTAAAATAGCTAATTGGCAGGTGGATGTCTGTTAGTTGGAGGCCAGTCTGGGCTACAGAGTTCCAGGACAGGCTCCAAAGCTACACAGGGAAACCCTGTCTTAAAAAACCTAAATAAATAAATAAATTTTAAAAAGAAAAGAAAAGAAAGAAAGAAAATATCTAATTGGTCTTTTCCCTTTATGGGGAAAGGTCTTTTCTTTACACTGCTGCATCTAACAGAAAAGACTATTTAGAGAGTGCACCTGTCAGTCAGTCCAACAATTCCATTTCTAGCAGTTAATTCTAAAAAGAAATGCACAGTGGTGTATGATACCCCCTATACTTTCACTAAAGCTTGTTTGTAGTAAGCAAAAAATGAAAAGAACAGGAATGTGATTAAATAAAATAGAACATCTAGTTTTCTAAGACTCTGCATAGCTATTAAAAAAGATGAACATACTGCTGCTGAACATCTAAAATACAGCATAAAAAACAAATGGAAGCCAGGCATGGTGATGCATGTCTGTAAATTTGGCATTCAGGAGGCTGAGCTGAGCAAGAGCCAATCTTAAAAAGAAAATACAACTCAAAATGTAATTTACTTTAAACTGCACGAACACGGACACAGACATGGACACACACATTCTCTCTCAAGTATGTGTAACGAACTCCCACAAAGAACATTTGGAAAAATACATAATAACTCTTATTATTGCTATGGAGTGTACACAGCCTAGATAGGAATTTACTTTCTGCTTTATGAATCTGTGTCTATTTGCCTCCACACAGTAACACATATAGGTTCTGTGATGTCTTCTCTTAATTTTTTTTTTCGACACCGGGTTTCTCTGTGTAGCTTTGGCGCCTTTCCTGAAACTCAAGCTGTAGACCAGGCTGGCTTTGAGCTCACAGAGATCAGCCTGCCTCTGCCTTGCAAGTGCTGGGATTAAAGATGTGCACCACCACCACCACCACCACCACCACCATCACCACCACCACCACCCAGCGTCTTCTCTTAAATTTGCATTTTAAAAAACAAATAACACAACACTACCTAGGTATTTATGGTGTGTTAGCAACTTTATAATTTCCTATTATAACATTACTATAAATTGAAACAGACTCATCAACAGAAATGTACAAAACATGGCATTCAAATAAATAACACTGCATTCATAAACAGTAAGCCCAGACTAGACAAGAATGATGGTTATTACCCTGTACCTGCACTTACAAAGGTAAGGTAGGATTGTGGGTTTGAGGCTATACGGGCTACAGAGAAAGACTACTACCTAAATAAGCAAGTAAATAACATTTTAAAAAAGTAAAACCCAGTGTAATATAAATAAATTTTAATCACATACCTAGGCATTAAGCTCCTGTTTTTCTCATAAAACATCCTTAGGTCTTGAGGACTATTAGCCTATTTAAGAAAAATAACAAATTAACTTTCTAAATAGAGTAGGACAAAACTTCCAAACCCATGATTAACACTCATGATCCTACTGTAGAATGTATGTGGATGCTGACCCTGAGTGCCATGGACTGATCATGAATGGACTGGTGGGCACAAAAGACATACAAAACCTCTGAGATAATTTGCAAATTCTGAGTATCTTGGTACAATATACCTTTTCTGGGGTCAGACCCTCAAAGGAGCCTGAAACAGAAGAGCTGCTACTCTGCTACTCTGGAGGTTCCATGGCCCACACAGTAAGTACATTGTTGTTGTGTATAACACTCTAGGTGTTGTACTCTCTGACTTTCAAGCAAGCATATTGCCATACTGTCTCTACCTAACAGCAGCACTGTCGCAGGAAGATTGGCTGGATTAGTCAGACTTCCTTTATCTACAAACCACACTGGGAAGGCCGAGCAACTACTGGACTGCATTACTGATTTCTTTTTATACCATGCTGGGTACAGAATTTCACTCCGTTACAACTTTCAGGTTAAAAAATGAATAAGACTAAAAAATTATAACATGATAATATGAACTCAAGAGATGCTGTCTTATCTTCTGAAGGTCATCCTCTTAATAGGAAAAGGAGATGAGGAAGAAAGAACCAAAAATTCAACAACTGCCCCCTTCTCACCCAGAGAGCCAGGAATGGAGAGCTGGAAATGAGACTTCCATGACCCATCAGAACAGCCCCACCTCATCTGGATTCCATGACCCCACACCAGGCTAGCAGGAAGAGCTTTGGTTTCCATTCTTCTCAGGGTTAGCTAGGCCTGCCTCTACTCCACTAGCCTAGAAAACATCCAGCAGCCTTCATGCCGGTCCAACCACAAAGGCAAGCAGACAGAGAGGAAAGGCAAACGCCCCGGCCCCCACAGACCACCCGTAACAAACCAAAGGTTTCCTCATTTTATAACCAAAGGCAGCTGCAAAGCTAGATCTGAGAACCAGGGATGTAAGACAAAGTCAGCCTACCTGAAAAGGTGGTTTTCCAACTAGGCATTGATAGATCACTGTTCCAATGCTCCATAAATCTGCCTTAGCATCATAATGTTGAGACATAATGACCTCAGGAGCCTGTTCACAAAAATTCAAGAGACATGAACCATGTTAGTTACAGCCTTAATGTGCACATGTTGATTCACTGATAATGATCTGATCATATTACTAAATAAAATGTTAACATACTGTGATATTACTCTGATAGAATGATACTGCCATGAAGTTAGGATTACAATACAATGTTGCATGAAAAAAGAAATAAATGTCTATTTTATAATGGATACAAAGTATAGTAAGAGTATTATAGCAATAAGAAACTATATACTAATTACAGGTCCAGAGGCTCCCGCAGGGTAAGAGATAAGAACATGACAGAATCAGGGGAAGGGACAAAAGGGACTTGTATTGCCTGAATATCTTTTCATTAAAAAAAGATCAAGGCATAAACAGCAAAATGTTTTGTTAAGAATGGATGGTAGGTACACAAATGTTTGTTACATTATCCTTTATATTTTTCTGTAATTTAAAAACATTTGTAATAGCTGGGCAGTGGTGGCGCATCCCTTTAATCCCAGCACTCGGGAGGCAGAGCCAGCCAGCCAGCCAGATCTCTGTGAGTTCCAGGCCAGCCTGGTCTACAGAGTGAGATCCAGGACAGGCACCAAAACTTCACAGAGAAACGGTGTCTCGAAACCCACCCTATCCCCAAAATAAATCAAAGACAGTCAGGTGTGAAGTACATGTTTATAATCCTAATACTTGGGAGGCTGAGGGTTCACAAGCTTGAGCAACACTGACTCATAAAAAAAGTACAATAAAAATAAAAAGCAGTGGCCCTTTGTTTTAAGTGGTTTGCCAACCTCATCAAGTATTGGTTTTTTAAAAATATTTTATTTATTATGTTCACAGAAGAGGGTGCCAGATCTCATTACAGATGGTTGTGAGCCACCATGTGGGTGCTGGGAATTGAACTCAGGACCTTTGGAAGGGCAGTCGGTGCTCTTAATCTCTGAGCCATCTCTCCAGCCCCCAAGTATTGTTTTTTAAAAACATACTTCTGCCGACATATGCCTTTAATCCCAGCACTCAGGAGGCAGATCTCTGAGTTTGAGGCCAGTCTGGTCTATATAGCAAGCTCCAGGCCAGCCAAAGTTACATAGAGAGACCCTGTCTCAAAATAAGACCCACCCACCCCCTAAAAAATAAAAAAACTCAACCAAACAACTGGTAAAGAGGTCAACTACACTTAATGTGAAACTATTTTCCATACAGAACATTTGTTCATAGTAAATTTAAATTTTTTCCATTTTATTTTATATTTTTGGATGTTTTGCCTGCATGTGTGTCTGGGTACAAGTGTGCAGTGCCCTCAGAGGTCCCCTGGAACTGAGGCTGTTGATGCTTAGAAACCGCTGAAGGGTGCTGGGAACTGACCCAAGTCCTCTACACTAGCAGTGGGTGCTCTTTTTTTTTTTTTTTTTTTAAAAAGACAGGGTTTCTCTATGTAGCTTTGCACCTTTCCCGGAACTCACTCTGTAGCCCAGAGATTGACCTGCCTCTACCTCCAAGTGGTGGGATTAAAGGTGTGTGCCACCATGCACGGCCGCAGTGAGTGCTCTTAATTGCTGTGTTCTCTCGTTCTGCTCCCCAGTACATTTCTCAACTGAGTCTTTTTTCCCCTACTCATGGCTCAGGAGATTGTACCCTGGGCCTGCACCACTGAGCTATATTCCCCAGATAGTCAACTTTCTTTAATAAACAGCCAAAAGACTTTGTTCAAGGCTAAAATTTCTTTTTTCTTTTTTGAGACATAGTCTTGCTATATACATAGCGTAGGCTGGCCCTAATTAACTCTTGATCCTCCTACCTCCACTTCCTAAATGCTGGGATTATAGGCATATGCCACCAAGCCCTGTCCCTGACCTAATTTCATACTTAAGATTTACAATTTTTAGATTTTTATTAAAGTGTAGAGTTTATTACATACAAGCAATAAAACTGTGATTTAGAAAGTAAACCCTGGGCTAGAGAGATGGCTCAGAGGTTAAGAGCACTGGCTGTTCTTCCAGAGGTCCTGAGTTCAATTCCCAGCAACCACATAGTGGCTCACAACCATCTGTAATGAGATCTGGTGCCCTCTTCTGGCATACAGGCACACATGCAGGCAGAACACTGTACATACTAAATCAATCTTTAAAAAAAAAAAAAAAAAGTAAATCCTATTTAAAAACAAACAAACAAACAACAACAACAAAAACCCTAGACCTTGGATTACTGGTTCCTTTGACCTCAAAGTTTTGTTTTGATTTGTTTTGGCTTTATGAGATGAGATCTTGCTAATCAGTCCAGGCTGACCTGGGATTCACGATCATCCTACCTCAACCTCTTGAATTCTGAGATTATAGACAAATGCCAATACTCAAAGTTGAGTTTACACAAACTCAGAACGGAAATGGGCATTTTTGTTTTGAGACAGGCTATCACTGTGTCACTGTGCAATCTGAGCTGGCCTGGAACTTGCTATGTAGATTAGGCTGGCCTCAAACTCACAGAGATCTATTTGCTTCTTCCTCACGAGAGGCATATTTATTTATTCATATAATCCTGCAGCTCTATAACTAAGTTATTTTTAAGTTTATTACTTCACATTAGTTTATAAGTCTCATAACCCACTGTATATCAAAGGATAAGAAGTTAAGAAGTTATTTTTCAGCATTAAGTGTGGAGCTAAAAGAAAACAACTTCTGACAGGCCAGTGGTGGTGCACACCTTTAATACCAGCACTAGGGAGGCAGAGGCAGGTGGATCTCTGTGAGTTCGAGGCCAGCCTGGTCTACAGAGTGAGTTCCAGGAAAAAGGCTCAAAGCTACACAGAGAAACCCTGTCTCGAAAAACCAAAAAAAAAAAAAAAAAAAAAAAGAAAGAAAGAAAAGAAAAAAAAAGAAAAAGAAAAAGAAAACAACTTCGACAATGTAGGGAACTTGTTAAGACAGACAATGTAAAAGATATGCATATTTTATAGAGGAGGCGGTGCCCCAAAAGGCATTGTGTAAGTATTCTTTTTTTAAAAAAAAAAAACAAAACAACAGAGTCTGTGTAGTCCAAGCTGGCTTCAAACTCAAGAAGAGATCCGCCTGCCTCTGCCTCCTGAGTGCTGGGATTAAAGGCGTGCGCCACCACCACCCGGCTTTCTGTAAGTATTCTTATTATTGCAGACATTTCTATTTCAGTTGACTCGACCTGGGCGCTGAGGTCTGAATGAGAATATCCCCAGGCTCGTGTGTTTGGACACCGGCCCCGATGGTGCTGTTTGGGGAGGCGGTGGGACTTTTATGTTGAAGCCTTGCTGGAGGCAGTATGTCACTGGAGGTGGGCACTGAGGGATTATAGCTTCACCCCACTTCCTGTTCTCTCTAACTTATTGGCTTCCTGTTAGTGGACCAATGTGCTCAGCCAGCTCCCTGCTCCAGCTGCCCGTTGCCATGTTTGGCTTGCCATTATAGACTACTATCTCTCTGGAACCATAAGCCAAAGTGAGATAAGTTCTTCCTTCTACAAGCTGCCTTTGCTCATGCTTTCCTATCACAGCAACAACAAAAGAACCAATACTTAGGTTCTATCATAACTGATCTTAAAAAATAAATAAAAACAGGCTGGCATGGTGGCACACATCTTTAATCCTAGCACTCTGGAAGCACAGACAGACGGATTAAATGCAGCCTGGTCTACAAAGTGAATTCTAGGCCATCAAGGCTACACAGTGAGCCCTTATTTCACAAACACACATACACACAAAACAAAATAAAAACCCAACCAAATAAATAAATAAAAACAGGGAGCTGGAAAGGTGGAGAGATAGCTCAACAGTTAAGAGCACTGTCTGCTCTTCCAAAGTATCCAGGTTCAATTCCCAGCAACCACATGACTTACAATTGTCTGTAACTCCAGTTCTAAAGCATCTGATACCATCTTTTGGCCTCCTCAGGCACTGCATTTATGAGGTGCACAGACATATGTGCTGGGAAAAACATTCATCCCACAAAATAATAAAATTTAAAAAGACTCAAAAACCAAAAACAAATGTGGAACAACTTTTTTTATGTCTTCCAAGCTAAAGCAAGGTTGTCTGTGTGATTCAATTATGGCTAACATAATTAACAACAATATAAATCGCTGTTCAGATCAAGTACAGCAGTTCTTCTCACTCACCATGTACATTGGGGATCCACACAGTGTTGCTGCCATTGTGTTACTATGTAGGTAACGTGCAAAACCAAAATCGGCTGTTTGACAAAATAAAAAAAAAAAATAAAAGAACAAATGACACTTTGCTCACACTTTACAGATACAATATAATTCTGTAAGACACATAAGGCACAAAAGAACTGTAAAAATCAAGTGTTTATTGAAAAAGTCTATACACCAAAGGAAAACAAGTAGCTATCTCAACTGAAAGAAGTTACAGAGTAGCAGCAGTCAACTATGCAGTCACTACTTCACTAGCTACTTAACCAAGGACCCTCTCCCTCTCTGCAAGTGGAGATGCTACTTCTAATGCAGTATGAGTGAGCACAGCTCCCCCCAAACACAAACATCACACCAGTAACACCAGTAGCCTCACACACTCCAAGAGCACTAAAGCACCAGCCCAGGCTGAGGGAGGCCCTAGGGACAGCTGCGTGCTAGTGACCAGCTGCTGCCTGTAAGCACACTGTATCAGCTCCTCTCCCAGAGAAGCAGGCTTGGATCTGGCCCTTCTTAGATTCAGGAAAAAGATTCATATATCTAAACAGATCTCAGTGAAACCTGTAACAATGTAAAAACAGCATCAATACAATCCATTAGTCTAACATATCTGAACTAAAATGATCTAAAAAGTACTGTCTGAAAATGTCCTTTCCACAAAGCAATATATGGCAGATTACCTATTTTGATACGAATACCACTGACACTTGACTTTCTTCGACTGGCGTAAGACAACAAGATATTCTGTGGTTTGAGATCCCTATGGATTATCCCTTTACTGTGCAGGATTCGCATGGCTGCTGCAATCTGATGAAGAAACACTCTGATAGTATCTTCTCCAAGAGTTCCTTTAGCTGGTGGGAGAGGAGTCACATTAATACTTAAACACAATCAATGACCTTTTCATTCTACTAAAAGAATTTAGTTAAGGAGGGTATGAAATACATAAGAAGCTAGGGTTCACATGTATTCCTTTTGGTAATTTAACAACCAAAATCTATAAAAAGATAAAAGATTTCTCAAAAAACAGCAACTGATCTGTTAAAGAGAACTGATTTGCAATTTTGTTTTTAATGTCTTGTCTTTTTTCTTTCCCATTTTTACAAGTCAAGGTTCCTATAGCACAGCTCTGAACACAAGAGGTACTCAACAAACGCAATGTCTTTACAGAACAAAAAATAAGTTCCCTTTACACTGGCCATACTCAGGAAAACTATTCAAGTTTAGTACCAAGCAGCTCATGAACAGAAACTAAAGACAAATGAAATCCTTATGTGGAACCCACTGCCAGGGAGCTCTATTGTCTCTTCCCCTTACCTCTCATAACTACAGTACTCCTGCCCACACAGGATTTCTCATAAGTGAAGGGACATTTAAGAAGTCCTGTTTCCACTCCTGTAATCATTACTCAGTAACTATCACTGCATTTAGAGAGGCTATAGGCTAATATCTTGGTGTAGGGTGTAGGGCTTTTAAAATCCCAGCTCCTGCTTGTGCATGACTCTGGAAGACAATCCCTCTTCTCTATAAATTTGATGAGACTGAATTTATAAAGTAATTGTGATAATACGAAACAATATACTTAGTATTGAAAACTTCAAAAAGGCCTACCATATTATGTACACACAAATATAGTTAGGTATGCAAGTATAAACTTTCTATAGCAATGAATCTCAATGTGACAAGTGCAATCTCCTGAATCTACACGAAAGATTTAAATCCTTCGTGATGGGCTGGAGAGACGGCTTACAATTACGAGTGCTTCCAGTACCAAGTTTAGTTCCCAGCACCACATCATGTGACTAAAAACTACCTCTAACTCCAGTTCCAGAAGCATCCAATGAGCTCTTCTGGCCCCCACATGCAGCTGCATATGTGACACACATTTATATACACATGCCCAAACACACTAAATCTTTACTTTGTGAGCATATTTCTGCCCTTACAATACTTAGAGAACATTCTATAGCATTTTCAAACGTGTAACAAGAAAGGTAAAAATAACATTAACATCTGTAACAAGTGAAAAGCTATAGCTTTAAAATTATTTTAATAACATGTCAAGTGACACTTCATGGTTTAAAATCTCTTTAATAACTAGTTGACATTATGTCCTTAAGATCAAATAAAGTCAATCTCCATGGTTTAAAAATTACTAAATTATTTTCCTATCAGGCCTGTTCTTATCTTCTCCTCTGAGGTTCTTTGTTCTGATCTCCTCTCCACCCCCACCCCCGCGCTGCCCCTGCTTTTTGGACAGGTTCTCTCTACAGAGCCTGGCAATGGCACATGCCTTTCATCCCAGCACTCAGGAGGCAGAGCCAGGTGGATCTCTGTGAGTTTGAGGCCAACCTGGGCTACAGAATAAGTTCAGGAAAGGCACAAAGCTACACAGAGAAACCCTGTCTCAAAAAACAAAAAAATAAAATTGGGGGGCTAGGGGCTGGAGAGATGGTTCAACAGTTCAGAGCACTCTCTGGTTACTCTTCTAAAGGACTCAGGTTTGATCCCTAGGTCTTACAGAGGGCAGATTACAGCCATCTGTAACTCCAGTCCCGGGGAATACAACATCCTTTCTTGGCCTCTGGAGGCACTTCATGCACATGGTATACAAACATATGCAGGCAAAACAACCCATTCATACAAAATAATAATAACAAAAATAAATTTTAAAAAATCTGGAATACGGGCTGGAGAGATGGCTCAGCAGTTAAGAGCACTGGCTGCTCTTCCAGAGGTCCTGGGTTCAGTTTCCAGCACTCACATGGCAACTTACAACTGTCTGTAACTCTAGTTCCAGGGGATCCGACACCATCACACAGACACACATGCAGGCAAGATACCAATACACATAAAATAAAAACAAATCTAAATAAATTAATTAATTAAAAATTAAAAATCTGAAATACATTCTTCCACATCTACTTTCCTATAAATGCTAAGATATAGGTTTCTTACTGTACGTTAGTAGGTGAGTCAAATTAATGTTAGATCACAGTCCTCAACCTTCCTAAAGCTGCTACCCTCACATATGCTGTGGTGGCCCCAACCATAAAATTATTTTGTTGTAACTTTGTAAATGTAATTTTGCTGTTATGAATCGTAATAAAATATCTGATATGCAACAAACATACATATATATGTTGTACACATTTGGGGTTCAGAATTTCAAATATCATTTAGTACTAAAATCTACCACAAAATAATTTCAATATTTTAAATTTCTTATTACATTACTGGCTTTTTAAATTATAACAAATATCCATATAAATATATTCTTTGACTATGATTTTTTAAATTTAATTTCTATGTATATAGGTATTTTGCTTGCATGTATGTATGTACACCACATGCAAGCCTGGTGTTGAGAGGCCATAAGAAGGCATCAGATCCTCTGGACTACAGTTACAAATTGTGAGTTGCCATGTGGATACTGGGAACTGAACCCAGGTCCACTGGAAGAGTAGCCAGTACTCTTAACCACTGGGTCATCATCACTCCTACCCCACTGACTATGATTTTAATTTTTCAAATGTTTTTTGTTTGTTTGGTTGGTTTGGTTTTTCGAGACAAGGTTTCTCTGTGTAGCTTTGCGCCTTTCCTGGATCTCGCTCTGTAGACCAGGCTGGCCTCGAACTCACAAAGATCTGCCTGCCTCTGCCTCCCGAGTGCTGGGATTAAAGGCATGTGCCACCACCACGTGGCCCAAATGTTTTTATTAGCATATATTAAAATTTTAAGCCGGCAGTGGTGGCGCATGCCTTTAATCCCAGCACTCGGGAGGCAGAGGCAGGTGGATCTCTGAGAGTTCGAGGCCAGCCTGAGCTACCAAGTGAATTCTAGGAAAGGCACAAAGCTACACAGGGAAACCCTGTCTCAACAAACCAAAAAAAAAAAAAAAAAAAAAAAAATTAAATAATGCTTACTTATTCATTTAGTGGGCAGGGAGCACACATATGGAGGTCAGCAGATAACTTAAAAGAATATATTCTCTCCTTTCACCATGTGGCAGCAAGTAGCTTTACCCAATGGGCCACCATGTCTCTGACTCTTATTAGCATACATTCATTATATATAACAACGACTTTTTGTATATACACATACATATCATTGCCTTCCCACTCCCTTTCTCCTCCCACTCACTCCTCCCTTCTACTTTCATGGCTTTAAAAAAAAAAATTTTTTTTTTTTTGAGGCAGGGTTTCTCTGTGTAGCCCTGGCTGTCCTGCAACTCTGTAGACCAGGCTGGCCTCAAACTCAGAGATCTGCCTGCTTCTGCCTCCCAAGTGCTAGTATTAAAGGTGTGCACCACCGCTACCCAGCTAAAAAATTTATTTTTAAAGAAATGAAAGGAGGGCTGGAGAGATGGCTCAGTGGTTAAGAGCACTGGCTGCTCTTCCAGAGGTCCTGAGTTCAATTCCCAGCAACCACATGGTGGCTCACAACCATCTGCAATGAGATCTGGTGCCCTCTTCTGGCCTGCAAGCACACATGCAGGCAGAACACTGTATACATAATAAATAAATAAATCTTAAAAAAAAAAAAAAGAAATGAAAAGAACTAATTGGCCCAATGATGGCAAGCCAGCTGTACCTTTTGAAGAGAAACATATTCTATTTGATTTCTTCCCTCCTGGGGAAAGCCCTTCCTCTAAATCCCTTCCTCATAGTCAGAAAAAGTTCAATCCTTGTGTGAGTTTAGAAAATAAGAACCAGGCCAGGCAGTGGTGGCGCACACCTGTAATTGCAGCACTCGGGAGGCAGAGCCAGGCAGATCTCTGTGAGTTCAAGGCCAGCCTGGGCTACAAAGTGAGTTTCAGGAAAGGCTCCAAAGCTACACAGAGAAATCCTGTTTTGAGAAACCATAAACAAACAAACAAACCAGCTGATCAGCAAAGTGACTACAAGTTAAACAGCACATAAATATTTATTGAGTATTTCTATACAAATTTGGGACAAGTTTCAGAAACACATCTCAGAATGAAACACATTGCTCTTTACTGGGTATTAACAGATAAACTTAAATTTACCTTGCAGGGTAGATGGTTCAGCGAATAAAGAAAAGTGTCTATGACTAAACCTGACTACATGATGTCCATTTTGGATGGTGAAAGAGGATAATCAATTCCCACCAATTGTCCTCTGACTGCATGTGTGCTATGGTATGTATGTATGCACATGTGGGCGCGATCATGCACACACACACACACACACACACACACACACAAGTAAATGCAGAAACAAAATTACCTTGCAAATAATCTGCCAGGTCTCCACCATTGCAATACTGATAAGTAAAAGAAAAAGTAATTAACTTCAAAAGATATTGCTATTGTGATTAAAAGAAAGTATTGTATACCCTGGCAAGGTAGGATACTTCTTTAATCCCAGCACTTGGAAGACAGAGGCAGGCAGATCTCTGTAAGTCAAGGACAGCCTGGTCTATAAGGTGAGTTCAATGCCAGCTAAGATATACAATGAGATCTGTCTCAAAGAAAAACAACAACAAAAATATTTTAGGTTTAAAAAGAAATAAGGGCTGGGTGGTGGTGGTGGTGGTGGTGGTTCGGCTGTGGCCACCTGTAATCCCAGCACTCGGGAGGCAGAGGCAGGCAGATCTCTGTGAGTTCAAGGCCAGCCTGGGCTACCAAGTGAGTTCCAGGAAAGGCGCAAAGCTACACAGGGAAACCCTGTCTTGAAAAAAGGAAAAGAAAAAAAAAAAAAAAAAAAAACAAAAAGAAATAAGGAAGGTGTTTGAAGTGACCCAGGAGGGAGGGGTGTCAAGTGTGACCTGAATTGAATCCTTCATGATGGATGCAGAACGGAGAGAGCCAATGTTTGGAAGTCTCCCTATGATCTCCAAGACAGTTCCCACCCTCTCCCCCACAGATACATAATAAATACATATCTAAATAAATAATAAATAAAATGCAATTAATTCTTTTTGAGAAAGAATCACTACTATGTAGCTCTGGCTGTCCTAGAACTCTTGCCTTATAGACCAGGCTAGCCTCAAATTCACAGAGATCCACCTATCTCTGACTCTAATGGAATTATAGGCATGCATCACCATGCCAGCCAATAAAATGTAATTTAATTTTAAAAAAGACAAATAATTAAAATAAGGACATTGATTCAAAGTGAACTTAATCATTGTTAATTTTAATTTAAAAATCATTTGCAAAATAAAATCTAATTTTAAAGTATTTTAATTATCTAATTAAAACACTTAAATTTTACATTCTTTATGAAGTAGACTCTAAATCTTTCTATTAACTTTATTAATACTTACTTGTCAATACAGGTAGAATACCTACCTCCATCACCAGAAAGACAGAGTTGGGTAATTCCTAGAAAAGAAATATAAATATCACAAAAAATTAAACACTAACTTTAAAAATGGTGAGTTAATAAAAAATACATTTATTCATTATTGAACTAATAAACTCAGAAAATACATCAGAAAGTGAAATTAAAATTCTCAGGCAAGAGGAGTCTTTTGTTTTTTATTTCATTGCACTACTAGGGATGGAACCCAGGGCTTGGGCCACTCTAGGAAAGCACCCTTAAATGCTGTACCTCCAGCTCTAAACTTCTCAACACAATGTTTTAACCATTTGTTCTGCGCAGCCAAATTAAATTTTGATAACACTAAGACAGGCATCAAGAAGTTCAATTCTGTTTCCAGAATACTAAAGGATAAATCAGCTTAGGGTTATGGAAAACAGTAAAATAAAAACATGCTGACTAGGCACACGAAGAGCACCAAAAACTCAAGGCTTCATAAACACATCAAGACCCTGTTTCCAACTACCATCACCCATAAAAACAATCTATCGAGTCACCAATTGTGAGAAGGAAGGCTTCCTTTGTCCTCACGGAAGTGCTTCCAACCTGGAAAGCTCCAGATGGGTGGTACATGGCTTATACTCTTTCCTATCAACACTAACACACCGATTTCTGAAACACATTAACTAGGACAAGTAGTTTTGGGGTTTTTTGTTTATTTAGGGCAATCATATTATCAGAAAATTGTTGGCAAATGAAGATGTCTTATTACATTACACAAAGATATGTTTAAAGATTTAAGAAAATTAATTTGAATATGTTTACAAAGTATCACACTGATGTAGCTTCAAGCCTGTTGGGTTAGTCATTCAGAGACTAATAAACTGCAAATTTTTTTAATTGCTTTTTTAAAAACTGTAATGCTAAATTATTTTTAACTGGCCCTACAGCTTAACATAAGCCAATGCTGAAATGACTCAAAATGCAATATTTCACAGGCAGCAATTAACCTCAACAAATCCAAATTCAAAGGCAAGGTGATCCATCGGAAACAAAAGAGGGCATTACAGAAAGGGAGTACACTATCCACATTATGTCTACAACAGAGAATTAGAGAAGTTAACTATAGGAATCTGATAATCCTAGTACTCTGGTAGGCAGACGCAGGCAGATCTCTGTGAGTTCGAGGCCTGCCTGGTCTACAAGTGAGTTCCAGGACAGCCAGGGCTGTTACACAGAGAAACCCTATCTCAAAAACAAAAACAAACAAACAAAAAACAAAAACAAAAACAACACTTGCTTAATATGTATATATGAGCCCTATGTTCAGGATCCAGACCAGAATAAAATAAGTCCCTTCCCTCAATTTGGATGTCCATTCATAGGCCCCTTTTCACTCCCTTTTACAGTAACTTGTTACTAAGTTTCAGCTCACCCACATCAGAAATAAAAGCTGGTGCTTTAGGTCAGGAAGTCAAGCAGTCCCTTCCCAGATGTAACCATTAACCCCAGCAATGAGTACAACTGCAAAGCTAGCTCTGAATGGGAAATTACATCTACGAGAAAGTCAGTGACTGAGAATGATATGCTTCACTTATTTCTCAAGAGAACTAGATAAAAAGAATTGAAGCCGGGTGGTAGTGGCACACACCTTTCATCCCAGCACTTAGGAGACAGAGGCAGGTGGATCTCTGAGAATCCGAGGCCAGCCTGGTCTACTGAGTGAGTTCCAGGACCACCAGAGCTGTTACACAGAGAAACCCTGTCTTGGGGCAAAATAAAAAATAAAAAAATTTAAAAAAGACGCTTTCTTCCCTTCCAGAAGACATGAGTTTGGTTTTCAGCACTCATGCCCAGCAGGTCACAATCACCTGTGTATTGGTAAATTATTAAGGCCACTCTACTTAGTTAAAAGGGAGGTTTATTTTGTGGGGTAGTTTACAAATGAAGGGATAGGTTGCAGGGTCTGGGAAAGGGATGGCGCAGTCCGGCGGTGTTCTCTGGAGGTCCTCCAGTATCCAGGATCCTGGAACCAAGAGAAGCCTCTCCTCTTGATCCTAGGTCTTCAGCTTCCTCTTCCACCCCGCCTTGTAGGCGTGACCATTACCGAAGCCTCAATGGGGGTTGGAACTTCCAGGCCAAGGCTGGGATGGCTACCCACTTCACCTGTGACTCCAGCTCCAGGAGATATATGACCTATTCTGGCCTCCTCCGAAGGTGCATGCGCGCGCGCGCGCGCGCGCGCGCACACACACACACACACACACACACAAAGTCATGCTAATAAATTTTTTTTAAAAAACTTCTAATAAACAACAAAAAGACAACCCAGTGGATAAACAAGCAAAAAACTTGCATGGGAATTCCAAAAAGATATTTAAACGGTTAATAAACATATAATCACATTCAAACCAGAGACAATAGAAAAATACTAATTAAAACCATAATTACGGGCTGGAGAGATGGCTCAGAGGTTAAGAACACCAACTGCTCTTCAGGAGGTCCTGAGTTCAATTCCCAGCACCCACATGGTGGCTCACAACCATCTGTAATAAGATTTGGCAACCTCTTCTGTGTACATAATAAATAAATAAATAAATACATCTTAAAAAAAAACATAATTACAAGTTAGGCAAAGTTGTACAACCCATGTAATCCTAGTACTTGGGAGGTAGAGGCAAAACATCAGAAGTTCAAGGTCATCCTAAGCTACATAGTGAGTCTGAGACCAGTGCGGACTATTTAAGCAAACGTCTCAAAAAAATAAAAAATAAAAAATAAAAAATCCTAACTGAATTCAATCACCAGAATAACTAAAATTGCCAAATATTAGCAAGAACATGGAGCAAATGGAACCTTCAAATGCTGTTGGTAGGAGTGTGAAGCAATTCACTGGCAGTGTCTACTAGAGGTTCTGTGCTTACCTACCAAACATTCTAGAGAACCTTGGCGAGACCTATTTCAACGTGAAGGAGAAACCACAAGAAGCCTTTTCCACTTCTTTCAGCCTCTAAAGGAAGTGGTTTTGGTGGAAAGCATGTGAAAGTAATATACAATTAATGAGGTACTCCAGATTTGGAAAGATAGCTTCAATAAAGAGCCTATAGAGCCGGGCAGTGATGACACATCTTTAATCCTAGCACTAGGGAGGCAGAGCCAGGTGAGTTTGAGGCCAGCCTGGGCTACAGAGTGAGTTCCAGGAAAGGTGCAAAGCTACACAGAGAAACCCTGCTCAAAAACAAACAAACAAAAACAAAAAACAAAGAACAAAACAAAACAAAAAAAGAGCCAATAGAAGAGAGGAGGAGGAGAAGGAAGGAAGGAGGAGGGAGAAGAAAGCTAGCCTAGAGATGTAGTTCTTTCTAGTATATGCAAGGCCCCTTGGCTGGATCTCCAGCACTTTGAGGGGAAAAAAAATGCAACATTTTCAAACAATGTTGAGTGTATGTATATAAGCATACATGTACTAAAAAAGGAGAAAGCTGAGGCTAAAGAGATAGCTCACTGATTAACATCACTTGTTGCTCTTGCAGAAGACCTGGGTTTGGTTTCCAGCACCCACATGGAGGTTTAAAAAAACCTGTAACTCCAGTTCCAGGTCTGACATTCTCTTCTGACGGCCACCACTACCATGCGCACATGTGGTACATATATGTGTTAATAACAGCAAACATACACATAAAGTAAAATGAATATAAAAAAGAGAAAGCTATATATATGGTACACCAGAGGTTTCTTCTAGAAGAAGTAAATGAGTCGAGAACAAAGTAGCTCATTTTTGTTTTATGTATTGTTAGACAATTTAATTGTTTTGTTTTGTTTTTTGGCGGCACACACCTTTAATTCCAGCACTTGGGAGGTAGAGGCAGGTCAGATTGCTGTGAGTTCAAGGCCAGCCCTGGCTGGTCTACAGAGCAAGTCCCAGGACAGCCAAGGCTACACAAAAAGAAATATCATCTCCTCGAACTTTTTGGGGGGCACCCAGGCAGGGGGATCAGGATCTGTCCCTGTGGTGTGACACCTTGCACAGCCTTGGTGCAGAAGGAAGAGGCTTCAACCTGCCTAGGCTCAGTGTGCTGGTCTCTGCTAACTCACCATGGGAGACCTCGATTTGGGGGATGTGAGGATGCAGGGTGGCTTAGGAAAGAGGGGTGAGGGGTCGGAGGAGAGAGGAAAGGGGATCTGTGGATAGTGTGTGGAGTAGAAATTTTCTTAATAAAGAAAAATGAAGAATAAAAGAAACAAAACAAACGAATCCATTTCAAAGAGAGAGAGAGAGAATGAGAATGAATATGAATGGGTTAGAGAATTCCAGGAATAGGGCTGGAGTTTTGAGTGGGGAGTTGCTTTTGCTGATGGTGGGATAGGAGAGTCCCATAGGCATAGTCTCGATGGTGAGGAGGGGTTAGTTGAGGGGCTGTTGAAGGGGGAGGGGTCCTCTGGTCATTTAGCAGGAGGAGAGTTTTAACTTTAAATCTCTAAAGAAAGAAATTGAAGAAGATGTCAGAAAATGGAAGGATCTCCCATGCTCATGGATAGGTAGAATTAACACAGTAAAAATGGCGATCTTACCAAAAGCAATCTACAGATTCAATGCAACCCCCATCAAAATCCCAGCACAATTCTTCACAGACTTGGAAAGAATAATACTCAATTTCAAATGGAAAAACAAAAGACCCAGGAAAGCTAAAAGAATCCTGTATAATAAAGCAACCTCTGGAGGCATCACCACCCCTGACCTCAAGCTCTACTATAGAGCTATAATAATAAAAACAGATTGGTACTGGTATAAAAAACCAATATACGGACCAATGGAATCGAATTGAAGACCCTGACATTAATCCATGCACATATGAACACCTGATTTTTGACAAAGAAGCCAACAAATGGTGCTGGCATAACTGGATGTCAACATGTAAAAGATTACAAATAGATCCATATCTGTCACCATGCACAAAACTCAAGTCCAAATGGATCAAAGACCTCAACATAAATCCAGTTACACTGAACCTGATAGAAGAGAAAGTAGGAAGTACTCTTGAACGCATTGGCACAGAAGGTCACTTCCTAAATATAATAACAGTAGCACAGACACTGAGCACAACAATTAATAAATGGGACCTCTTGAAACTGAGAAGCTTTTACAGGGCAAAAGACATGGTCAATAAGACAGTTTGTTTTTACACTAAGAGCCTATTACTTGATTTTGAAAATGAGTTCTTTACAACTGGACAGCAGGACCAAGTGTTCTCTGGAGCAGAGTTGACATGACTTGGGGCAGAAATGGAGGAAACAACAACAGGATACAGAAGCAATAGAAACAATTTACTAACGAAGGAAGAGGAGAAGAGAAACTGATAGTTCTAAAATCCAATCTTCCAGCTCCTCTGTTACGTTTGCTTGTGCTGAGACAGGGGCTCTCTACACAGCCCTGGCTGCCCTGGGTCTGGCTATGTAGACCAGGCAGTCTTAAACTCTTAGAGATCCACCTGTTCTTCCTCCAGTGTTGGGATTACAGATGTGCCCCACCACATCTGGTTCTGCTACATTTCTTAATTCATTCTCTGATCTTCAGGCAACTTCCATGAGCTATCTCACAGGAAAGAAGAAATACAATGCTGTTCCTATAACCCTTAGTGTTATTTACCTCAGAGTATCCTAGAGGGTACATGCCCATTATCGTGACAAGGGGAATATGGACAAGATCCTAAACGAGTTTGCTGTAAAAATAACACTCTAATCTAGGTTTCCTTACATTCAGGGCTCATTATCTTTGGTCATTTCTGCCTGCTATAATAATCAATTATAGTCTGGGTAGCTTAGTAATAGAAATTTACTTTGTGTTGTAAGTTTTTCTTCAAACTGTGAATGCCAATCGCCTTCTTTTGCCTTTAACTGGCATATACTTTATACACATTAACATTAAATATTTCAATTAATCATGACAAATGTTTGCCCTTCAGATCAAGACATGTAACATTCCCCCTCCCATAAAGCTCCCTGACATCTTTTTGCCATCTCCTCCTACCAACAAGTACCATCCTGACTCTCCTCATTTCTACCTCCTTTTCTGCTGCTTCTTAAAAGTCACAAAAACAGATTTTTTTTAAGAAAAAAGATCACACCACCTGGCTCCTTCTAACTTCTCCAGCACCATGAGCTCTCATTTCTGCATTCTGCTCAAGGACGCTTTCTCCTTGATCATCAAGCTTAATAGAGCAATAGTTCTTCTTTGCTGTGGTCCTCACAAGGGAAGTCCTTCGGATGCTTCCTTGCTGCTATCCCACCAACCCTAGCCTAGCCTTCCCACCCACCTAATCAAATCATTTCTTCAGGGAGCCTTTCCTAGCCCCATCTTCCAAAGCTCTGCGACACTTCTTCACATACAGCCTTTGGCACGCTTACAATCAGAAACTATTTGCTTAATGTCACCTTCACACAAAACCATAAACAAGAACCACTTTTCTGCTCACCACTATACTCTGTACATCTCCTTAACTGATTCAAGGAAATACCAATCACAAGGAAATTAGCAAAGAACACACCAGAGGCAGCAATGGGGAAGTCAGAAAAGAAATAACAAAGGGCAGCCAGGCAGTGGTGGCTCAATTGGGAGGCAGGCAGATCTCTGTGAGTTCAAGGCCAATGTGGTCTACAAAGGGAGTTCGAGGACAGCTAAGAGCTGTTACACAGAGAAACTGTCTTGAAAACTCAAAAAAAATAAAATAAAAAATAAACAAACAAAAAACCTGAATGAACAAAAAGCAAATATAATAAGATGATCCATTTACTAATGATTTATGAAATAAAATTGTTTTAAATTCAGATATTTTTCTCCTACATTTGTCAAGTGTGTGTGTGTGTGTGTGTGTGTGTGTGTGTCCATCCTACTGCTTGAAATAAACTGGTATAACCTTTTCAGAGCCAGCATGATACATTTTTTTTAAAGATTTATTTATTTATTATGTATACAGTGTTCTGTCTGCACATATCCCCGTAGGCCAGAAGAGGGCACCAGATCTCATTACAGATGGTTGTGAGCCACCATGTGGTTGCTGGGAATTGAACTCAGAACCTTTTGGAAAAGCAGTCAGTGCTCTTAACCTCTGAACCATCTCTCCACCACGATACATTTTTTTAAACCACTAATTCCACTTCAAAAAAGACAGGAATCCTACCAGACATAAGCCTTTAGACTCAGCACTAGGGAGGCAGAGGTAGGTAGGTCTCTGTGACTTCAAGATAAACCTTGTGTACATAGTGAGTGCCGGTCTAACCAGAGCTACATAGTGAGACTTAAAAAAAAAAAAAAAAGGTGAGCTGGGGAGTGGCTCGGTTGGTAAAGAGCCTTACAAGTACTAGGACCTGAATCCAAGCCCTAGAACCCACACAGTGTAATCCCAGTGCAGGGGGAAAGCAGCAACAGGCAGGACTTGCTGCCTAGGGATGAGGCTTGCCTATCTCATGAGCACTTGCTGAGAGACCTTGTCTCCAAAGGAGGGGCAGGGGGACAGCACCTGACAAACACACATTGCATTTCTGTACAAAACTCTTAATAAATGTCTCACAGTTACAAGTATAAAAACTGGCTGGGCGGTGGTGGCACACGTCTTTAATTCCAGCACTTGGGAGGCAGAACCAGGCGGATCTGTGAGTTCGAGGGCAGCCTGGTCTACAGAGCAAGATCCAGGAAAGGCACAGAGCTACACAGGGAAACCCTGTCTTGGGAAAAAAAAAAGTATAAAAACTGAGTGAAGATGGCTGCAGCCGGGATGCAGCCATGGGAGTCTGGTGGCTGCCTGCAAAAGGCAACTCGAAGCATGGTGCCACTGGGGGCGCACACAGCCTTCAACATGACCAAGGTATGCTGCTAGGGCCTTATCCTAGGACCCCAGAAGAGTCTGTGGCTGCCGAGAAGTATAATATGTGTGTGGAAGTGGGTATCCGTAGTATGAATGGGGCCACCTAGACTTGAGGTTGAACTGGGATGAACCAATATGCTAGTACCTAGACATGTGTATCAGGAATTGCGTGGACACGTCCCCCTACACCTGTTTCTTCAGCTTCGTGGCCTTCATGGTTTTCATGTTCTGGGTTGGGGAGACTTTCCCCTCCTACCAACCTGTGAGAACAAAGCAATGCCCTTACAATAATCTGTATCTTGAACAAGGGGTGATCCTACCAAAGAACCTGAGCCAGTAAGTTTGCTATGAGATCTGAGGAGGCTTTGTAGGCTTTGGTGCCTCTAACTAGGACTCCCTCATTCCTAGAGGTTTAACTTCAATAAGATCTCTAATAAAACCCAGCACTGTTGAAACAAAACAAAACAACAACCACAAAAGTATAAAAACTAAGGTTTAACATGCATTATTTATAATATATCTCTATGTAGCTTTGGCTGTCCTAGAACTCACTCTGTAGACCAGGCTGGCCTTGAACTCACAGAGATCCACCTGCCTCCTTGAGTGCTGGGATTAAAGGTGTGCACCATCACTGCCAGGCCATAAAGTTCTAAAAGAAATATACCAAACAATATTTACATCCGAGAACTGTCGTTTCTTTGCTACTTTGTCATCCTAACAGCGTCTGATGGTTTTAACATAATTAGAGAAAAAATGTGTTTCCTTCTATGTCATCTAAACTACAACAACCCCAGAAGTTCTAACTTTAGGACCTGGGTTAGGTCATACACACGGCCTGGGCCTACTGTGTTTGAACGCCAGCACAAGGAATAAGAAAAGGAGGGGATGCAAGGAGGTGAATGAGGAAAGGAAAATCTGCGATTTATAAAAGCATAAGCATGCCAGGTGGTGGTGGCACAGGCCTTTTATCCCAGCACCTGAGAGGCAGAGGCAGGCAGAACACTGTGAATTCAAGGCCAGCCTGGTCTACAGAGTAAGTTTCAGGACAGCCAAGGCTACACAGAGAAATCATCTCCAAAAAACAAAAAACAAAACAAAAAAGCATAGACAGGCCAATGAGATGGTTCAGTGGGTAAAGGTGCCCGCCACATGGTAGAAGTGAATCAACCCCTCAAAGTTGTCCTTTGACTTCCAAAACCCGACCACAGCACCTCATCCCCCACACAAAAATCAACAAAAATGAAAAAAAAAAAAAATTAAATAGAAACAGGTCTACAAAACTGGTCAATAAAAGTGATGTTCCTGTTTATATAAAGTCTTATATTAGTCTCTAAGCATACTATTCCCTTTATGAACAAACAGAATCAAAGAAGCAAATCTAAACTATTAGGTCTAGCCTGTTTACTTGGTAGCCAAACATTATACTTAAGTTTATTTTATAACTTAGTTCTAGGAGTACAAAATGGGTAGGAAAACATTTTCATGCAGCCACCTTGAATTCAAAGATTGATAACTTGGATTTTGTTTACATTTTTTCTAACGATAGCTCATTCCACAATCAAAACTGGTACTGAAAATACTTTCATTCTAAGGGAAAGACATCGAAGTAAACCTACTCTGCTCTGCCATTGCCGGGGTTCTCCAACCCTCTAAGAATGGAAGGCAGGAGTCAAGATCATTTGACAAGTTCTGTACTAGGCACCATCTGCACCACCCAGTGCCCTCTATCCACGGAGAGCACAAGCTTCACAAACAGCACTGAGGAGAATGGACATTCCAGCGAGGGATGGTGATACGCATTTAGTTTCGACTTGAGAATTTTTTGGCCCTTTCTATATTGCTTTGTATTTCATAAGTGAAGGAGTGAGTTCTATCTACTCGAGCCGATGTTCCTATTTTCTGTGCACGGGAGTTTATATTGCAGGTTTTTTTTGGAGAGCAATCATACTCTATAATCAAAATGTGTAACACTGTTTATAGTATTTGAGCCAAAGTCAAAGATACTTTCAGAAGGGATGTATTACTGCTGCTTCTGTATAAGAAAAACCTAGCATGGGTTTAGTTAAATATCTTGTGGTGTGATACGACCAGATAAGCACGTGAGTCCATTCTGTATCACCTCACAGTGAAGTCAAGACCTTGGTCCATCACTTTATTGCTGGACTCAGAATACTGTGTGGGGTATGGCAACCATTCAAAAGGTTTGCAAAACCAATGCATCCGCAGAATTAAAAAAAAAAAAAAAAAACAGAAACGTTTTTAACTAGAAATAAAGCAGAATCATCTAACCATCCACTTACTTTCCTGAAATTCAACTGATGGAGAGGAAGCAAAACAGTAAAAAGTAAGGCAAACTTGAAACACTGGTCTTCCATGGAGTATGGATTTTAAGAACATGTTATTCTACTCCCTCCAGAGTCCCTGTGCTCTCACAATGAACACACTAGCCATACATGACTCTAGTATGTAAACCATGACTTTTAAAAAAGCATCAGATACCATCTAAATGCAAGCCAACTACTTCATCAGAAAACTACTTTTCTCCAAAGATTTCCAAGAATGATTCTGACTACAAAGTTTGCCTTAGATGACTTTAGAGTCTGCTTCAAAAAAACAAACAAAAAAATGACCTTAGAATTCAGTTCTTAGCATATGCCATCACACACACACACACACACACACACACACACACACACACACACACACACACGGTAAACATGCACAGCATCCTTGTTTTTATTTTTACTTATTTCCTACTACTTCTATGACTCACAATTTCTGCTTTCATGAGAAAAAGGTTTTTACCTAATTTTAAGTAGACCACAACAGTCTTTACATTTACTAAAGAAATAAAGAAACGCTAGGAGCTAGCGGTGGTGGCACACGCCTTCCATCCCAGCACTCGGGAGGCAGAGGCAGGCGGATCTCTGTGAGTTCAAGGCCTGCTTGGTCTACAAATCAAGTTCCAGGACAGCCAAAGCTACACAGAGAAACCCTGTCTTGTAAAACCAAACAAACAAATGCTAGTCCGTCATAAGCCACAAGTTAGCTACAGCAACACCACCCTCCAGTGTAGTTCTATTTACTCATACAACACATTATTATTTTAACCTAGGGCTCTGCTACTTTTAAAAAACGGAGCTGGTGAGGATGTAAGTTCAGTTCCTTGGACATTCACATGTACACCACGGCATGCATTCACCCACACACATATATAATACACACACAGACACATGAAATAAATGCAATTTAAAAAACTTCTGTGTTGCAGAATATTTGTACACTGTGTAGATGTACTGCTGTGATTGGTGTAATAAAAAGCTGAACAGCCACAGCAAGGCAGGAGGTGTAGGCGGGACTTCCAGAGAGAACTCTGGGAAGAAGAAAGGCAGTTTCCAGCCAGACAGGAGGAGAACAGGAGGTGAAAGACGAAAGAGAGGTAAGGCCACGTGGCAGAGCGAGCGTAGATGAACATAAATGGGGTGATTTAAGTTATCAGAGCTAGTTGAGACAAGCCTAAGCTAAGGCCAAGCTTTCATAATTAATAATAAGTCTCCAGGTCATCATTTGTGGGCTGTCGGTCCAAAGATAATCCAAGAAGAAAGCTTGCTACACTTATATTCATTTTTATGTGTATGGGTGTTTTGTCTGTATGTATGCCTGTGCATCACGTGTATGCCTGGTACCCAGGGAGGCTGGAAGAAAGCTTTGGATCCCTTGGGACTGAAGTTACAGACAGTTGTGAGCCTCCATGTAAGTTCTGGGAATCAAACTCTGGAAAGCAGCCAGTGGTCTTAACCACTGAGCCATATTTCTAGCCCATGTATATCCAATTTTAAAAATTAAAATTGTTTTTTTTAAATTTTAATGCAACTGGGGATTTAGCTCAGTGGTAGAGCACTTGCCTAGCAAGCACAAGGCCCTGGGTTCGGTCCTCAGCTCTGGCAAAAAAAAAAAAAAAAAAAAAATTGGTTTTTCGAGACAGGGTTTCCCTGTGTAGCTTTGTGCCTTTTCTGGAACTCACTTGGTAGCCCAGGCTGGCCTTGAACTCACAAAAATCCGCCTGCCTCTGCCTCCCAAGTGATTGGATTAAAGGCGTGAGCCACCACTGCCCGGCAAAAAAAAAAAAATTTAATGCAACTCAAATTGTATGTCTTTTCAACATAAATTAAGAAAATTTTGGGGGTTGGGGATTTAGCTCAGTGGTAGAGCACTTGCCTAGCAAGCACAAGGCCCTGGGTTCGGTCCTCAGCTCTGGAAATAAATAAATAAATAAATGAATGAATGAATGAATGAATGAATGAATAAACAAACAAATAAATAAATGAATGAATGAATTTTTTAACAAAGGAAATTTTAAGTTTCCATTAAAATCCATTTAAATTCACATGCAATAAACTTTTTTAAATTTCAAGTTAAAAAAATCCAAAATAAAGTACCTGAACATCATAGAGTGCTACGATATTTTCATGCTGAAGTTCCTGGTAAGGAAATAAAGAATTTAAATTATTATTACATAGTCTGATAATCTTAATATATTTATAGTATGCAAATGAAACTCATTTCTGTAGACACCTATAGTATTTGTAGCACAGGACACCTTTATGAACACTTAGAACAAGCTGACCTTTCACTGAATGAAAACGCCTCTGATCAGACTTTACTTGAGGCCTAGATGTTTTTTACCACCAGTTCTTTTTGTTAACGTTTTATTTATCTATTTACTTGTATGTGTATGGGTGCTCTCGCCTGCTTGTATGTCTGTGCACTATATGGGTGCAGAGGCTGGAGGCATCAGTATCTCTGGAGCTGGAGTTGGCTGTGAACTGCCACATGGCTGTTCCATGGCTGGAACTCGACCAAGATCCTCTAGAAAAGCAGCTCTCTGCAGCCCATCACTGTACGTTTCAGACTTCTAATGAGCGCTGTGTGCCAAACAAATGCCACTATTAGTTTGGTTGCAGACTGTCTACTAGTCCTCACCATTTCAAATAGTAATAAAGACATGAAATTCCCAAGTGCTCCAAAAAAGCATTATCTGCCTGGAACATAAATCATAGCTCAGAGAACTCTGCGTGCGCGCGCGCGCGCGTGTGTGTGTGTGTGTGTGTGTGTGTGTGTGTGTGTGTGTGTGTGTAATCTTAACTGCTGTGCCATTTCTCCTATCTCAAGAACTGTAATTCTTACTAAAAATTCTCCACAGAATACTTTCAAGGAAAGCAGATGCTGGATGAAGTTTCCATGATCAATTAGTCTGGGAAGCTCTGGGTTTAGTATACCCAAACCAGTAGAAAATGTTCCTTTCTTTAGTGAGCCAAATGTCTGTAACTATACAAATATTCAGTAAACAAAGTTTACCAAGTTTATTCGACCATGGACTCTTTTACCTTTCCCCTGAGAGCACCTCACTTTGATGATGCTACAGGCTGTGAACAGATCTAAAAATTAACTTCCTTCTGGAGCTGGAGATTTGGCTCAGTGCTTAAGGGCACTGGCTTCTCTTACAGAGGACTTGGGTTCAATTCCCAGACCCAACACGGCAGCTCACAACTGCCTGTAACTCCAATCCAGGGGAACCACCCTCTTCTGGCCTTCTTGGGCACCAGACACTTACACACATAAGGCAATGAAATAAACAAACCTGAAATAATGACTATGAAAAAGAACTCTCTGCTATTTATAACGGGGTAGGGGTGAGGGAGATGGGCAGACACAGACACCAAGTTCTCCTGTCCCTCCCCAAACACTTAGGGAAATACAAAGAATGTCAACAGAAGAGAACAATATACCAATTGTACCTGCCTGGCATCCAAACGTTAACACAATAACTAGAAAAAATCATAAGAAGTTAAAATCATTCTTTATAGAATCCCCTCTGTTTGGCCAAGAGACACAAACATCTATTCTTAAAAATAGCTTCAAAGGGGGCTGCAGAAATGGCTCAATGGTTGAGGGCACTTGATGCTCTTGCAGAGGACCCAAGATCCGTTCCTAGCACTCACATCCAGATCCGGGGATTCCCAAGGCCTCCACTGGCCACTGCACTCTCCAGCCTGTTCACACACATAAAGAAATAAACATTTCCTAGAACTCAAGGCAGACGCTGGCATATCTCTGTGAGTTTGGAGCCAGCCTCAACCCAGTGAGTTTCAAGTCAACCAAGGCCACATATATGGTAAGACCTTGCCTCAAAATAAATAAATAAACCCCTGAAAATAGCTTCAGAGTATTCAATATTTCAAAAATAAAACTGAGCATGCAAAAATGAGCAAGTAAAATTTTCCAAACTTTTTATCAAACTTCAAAGGATGTCATCACATGCTCATTTAACTCAGGGTAACTTTTAACCTAATATGTAATTGTACTCTAAAATAGCATACCTTTAAGATTTTTATTTCCTTTCCAAGCAGAATCTGTGATTTTGACAAGTTCTTTTTATTAATACTTTTAATAGCTACCTCCCAATCAGTTTTCTGAAAAAGGAAAAACAATGTTATGCCTGAAAATTATAATACAGAAACGACTCAAAAACAATAAAAACTTGTTAAGTATAAATATACTTTTAGCAAATAAATGTGCATACAGTCCTGGGGAAACATGATAAAGATCACAAATCCCAAACTAAAATATGATTTGATAAACGACACAATAACAAGGGTATGTCCTACAACACAGTCACTAAAACTAGTAAGTACAATACAGCATTAGTTGGAAAAGGTTTACAACAACATAGGAGTATTGGAGAAATGTGTATATAAACTTGGAAAGTGACAGAGTTCGGTGAAAAGTTAGCCTGACTGGATTACACTTTTTTTTTCTTGAATTTTAAAGTCATTTTATAATGAATGAGAAACAGACGACTGTACTATTTTTAATAGGCCCTTTGGCAACAATCAAAACCAAGGCCTTTAAAAAAATTATTTCCACTCCCGATGTGCCTTCTCAAATTCTTTAGATTCTAAAACCCCGTGTGACCCTACTTGTGAAACAGCGGCTTGAAAAAAAAAATTTTTTTTTTGAGGCTGGAACTTGCATCCACGTTGTATTATTTGATTAGGGTCAAAATCCCACTTGGAGTTTGTCTAACTTAAGAAGCGGAGAAAGAAAAAAGCAGCAGCGGAGAGACGGTACAGGGCACCCCAGGCACAGAGGAAAGCGATACCTCCCAGTCCGAGAAAGCCTCGGGCTAACGGGAAACTCGCCCGTTTTCCGCTGGGTGTGCAATTATCCACCTTAAAGGTGACAAGCTCCGGAAAGCCCTGGGCGGCGGAGAGGGGACAAAGGTCCACCAAACATGAACCGGGACAAGCACGCTGCACCCTGCAAGCCCTGGGGTCCTAGTCGCCTTGGGACCGCTGGCTGCCCGGAGCAGCAAGTCCCTGGGCGTACTCCGGTTACCCAGCACACGGACAGCGAAGAACATCAGTGGCCCGCCGCCGGTCGGTAGGTGGAGCTCAGTCTAGCGGCTCCGGCCTCCAAAACAAACCCTGAGCCAGTGACAGCAAGCACAAAGGCAGGCCGGCTCGGGGCGCCAGCCCAGCGGCCGGGATCGGGGCGTCGGCTCCCCGGCCTTCCCTAGACAGCGGGCGAGCGGCGCTCACCTGGCGGTGCCGCCCCCGGAAGACCACAGCGAAGGCCCCGTGTCCCACGAGGTCCCGCTTGCTGTACTCGAAGTCGCCCACCACCTCCATGGCCGCGCCCCCGGGACATAGAGCGCTTGGGTGGGCAGCTTGGCGGAGAGCCGGGATCAGCACCGCGGGCCCGAGGGCCCCGAGCGCGCCCACGGGCGGCGGGACGGGGGCAACCACGGCCCCGGGCCCGGACGGACGCTCATGCCGAGAGACCGGAGCGGAAACGGGACAGGCCGCCGCGCGGAGCCGGGGTCAGCGAGGCCTGGGCCCGGCCGCTCCTCATGGCCCGGGCCGCCGTCGGCCGCGGGGCTCTGGCCAAGCGGCCTGGGCGCTGCCCGGCCGAGGGCACCGCCGCCGTCACTGGGCGTGCCCGGAGCTACCCGCGCGCCTGGCAGCGGTGCAGGGCCGGGGCCGCGCCATCCCCGCAGGTGCGACTGCCTCGGCTCGGTTGCGCCCGCGGCGCTGCTGTGTGCCGGCCGCCGCCCTGGAACCCGCACAGCCGCGGTGGTAGCTCCTGCCTGCTCCGCGGGAGCGCCCAACGCACGCGCGCGCGCCGGCCGCTCCGCGCCGACTACCGGCCCAGTGCGACGTCAGCGCGTCTTGTAGGACGACGCGCCCCAGTCCTGCTCCCTCCGCCGAGAAAAGGAGTGCGCGCCCCGGGACGCGGCGCCAGGCACCCGGGCGAGTCCACCGTCGCTGAAGCGAGCTGGCGAGCGGGTGCGGCCACAGCTGGTTAGTTACCGGCTGCGGACTCCGGGCCGGCGCCGGGGCAGGCTGGAGCCTGCCACGCCCTGACCTGAAGCCGCCCTCTAAGGGGCGGATCTTGAACTCCGGCTCCGGGAATCGCTGATGCGGTGCAGACAGCCAGGGTCGTCTGGTGGAGACAAAAACTCCCAGGGCATGCTGCCAGCCTTCCCACTGAAGGGATAGAGTCTGACACGGATCTGGGCCTTGCGGGGGATCCCTGGATCTCTGTGGAAGGCTCAGAACCTCCTCTGAGAGAAATTGTCTGGACTCACTACTGTGAGCCTTTCTAAAGAGAACCGTCTACACAGTGTGCCTCTGGCTTTTCCCCCTCCCTCTTTTATGATTGTTCGGGTGACAAATGACCGTCGATTTTTGCTCAAGGAAGTGTCTCCCCAAATACGGGTGACTCTGTGCCTAAGCGGGTGTTCAGTGTGCTGGGATGCTGCTGTCAAGACTGGAATTACAAGTGGTTGTGAGTCACCATGCAGGGAATCAAACTCAGGTCCTCTGGGAAGAGTTGCCAGTGCTCTTAACCACTATGCCGTCTCCCCAGCCCCCTTGAAACTCACTCATCTTGACAACCAGGTAGAGACCCTAAAAACCTCCTGCTTTGAGACAGGTCAGGAATGAAAGCAATGTCTCTTTTAGTCGATGTGTTCCTCAGAACACAATACCACAGACTCAGTAAGCCCATTTTCCGATGTCAGAACAAAATGCCCGAGGCTGGGTCCTTTATGAAGACGTGACGTTTATGCAACTCACAACTTTGGAGGCTGAAACTCCAAACAGCAAAGCACCAGCTCTGACAAGGGGCTCATGGAGAAAGATTTCACAGGGGACTATGGGACAGAGAGAGATGACACCACAAAGAAGCCAGAGTGTGGGAAGGGACCGGGGTGTTGCTCTTTTATCACAACTCTGGAAAGAACTGGTGTCCAGGAGACCCTACAGCAATCCCTTTCGTGGGCCCTGCCCGTGATGGCCTCTCAATTCACCTCACTTCCCACCACACTGAAGACCGAGCATCCAGTGCAAGAAACGTTGAGGGACACAAACCATAGCAATAAATTGTGAAAGTTCATTTTGGCTTGTCGTTCTTGTCCACAGTGGGGAGGTTGTATCTGGTGATGGCTTCCTTGCTGGCAGAGTCACGAAGTGGCACAAGGTATCACAAAGCATCCTAAGATGAGATCCAGGGTCTACTGGGGGATCTAGGCAAGCCGAAACTTTTTCCTCTGGGTGTTGAGGATCGAACCTAGGACCTCACCCATGCTAAGCAAAGTGCCCTGCAGCGAGTTATAACTCCAATACCTAACTACTTTAAAAAAAATATGTATTTATTGTGTATACTTTTGTTCACTCATGTAAAGGTCAGAGGATAACTTGCAGGGGACGTGGAGGTGGAATTCAGGTGTGTGGTGATATACTGTGTGTGTGTGTGTGTGTGTGTGTGTGTGTGTGTGTATCTTGCCTAAGGATCAGAGGACCGAGCCAGCCACTAGATTAAACATAGAGGCCAGGCAGTGCTGGCACGCACCTTGAATCCTAGCACTCGGGAGGCAGAGATCAGTCTGGATCTCTGAGTTCAAAGCCACCCTGGACTACATGAGATTGATTCAGTCTAGGAGAGAAACAGAGCCAGGCAGTGGTGGCACACATCGTTAATCCCAGTACTTGGGAGTCACATGCCTTTAATCCCAGCACTTGAGATCTCATGCGTTTGCTACCAGTATTTGGAAAACACACAAGCCGTTAATCCCCACACTAAGAAGGAAGTGATGTGGCTGGGCGGAGAAAGGCATAGAAGGCAAGAGGAGACAGGAACTAGAGAGCTTTTTTGGCTCAGGACTCAGAGGCCTGCAGTCAGAGGATTCGTGGAGATAGGATCTCGCCTTCTATTGGGCGTGAGGATTCGGTAGTGGTGAGAAGTTGCTGTGTCTCTCTGATCTTTCAGCACTTACCCCAATATCTGACTACGCGTTTTTAATAAGACTCTTTAGGATTCGAATCGTGCAACACAGGTGGGCAGATTGGTGACATAGCAAACATCTTCATCCTATCAGATGAGCCAACTCCCAGGCCCTCCCTAACTACTTTACAGCAGACCCACTCCAAAGGCAACAACATATGAGCTTAGTAACCTCATGAATGAATGTGAGGACAGACCCACAGTCACCCCTTAACAGTCCCTGGCCCCACCTCTTCTTAGGGAGATTAAATCTACTGTTTCAGAAGGAACAAACCATACCCAAGCCCTGGCACCTTTCTTCCTCATCCTCCCAACGCGTGGGGCTTTGGAATTCTGCTTCCTTGACTGCTCACTTCTATCCTTACTGTAAAAACTGGCCCAGTGGCTGTGTTAAATACGAAAGTTGGCCTTCAGAAGCAGAGACCACATTAAACAACTCTACAAAATTGAGTGTATCCCTTACCTGATTGAAAGACTCCGAAGTTTATCTGTAATGTGAACACTTATAGGATATAAATATAATTTTATGACACTCACTGAAGGGTAGCTCTTTGGTTTTGAGAGGCTGTGGGACCTTGTACAAGTTCCTCAACTTTCCAATCTACAGTGTCCTCATCTATGGTTTGGGGACAAGGACAGCCACTATTTCCCTGGGCTGTGTAGAAAGTTAAATAATGGGAGCTGGAGAGACCACTCAGCAGATAAGAGAATGTAAGGCTTTTGCAAGAGAACCCAAGTTCAGTTCCCAGCACCCACACTAGGTTACTCACAACTGCCTGTGTCTTCAGTTCCAGGGGATCAGCTGTTCGTTTTTTTAGCCTCTGCCAGCACCCACACACACACACACAACACAGACACACAGACACACAAACACACAGACACACAAACACAACATACACGTATTAGGAAATGAGCTCAAAGTATAAACTATTTGGAATATTATCAAGTACATACAAAATTACTATTTAAAGATTGTTTAAAAGTAAAATATCAAAACCAACTTTATTTGGTACTCCCTCAACACAGACCAGGGCCTTCAGGATATTTCCTCTTTTCCAACTACTCCTCATGTAGTTTTCAAGTGTACTGACCCCAAATGTTTTAGCATCATGTAGCTAGATCTACCATGAGCGGTTTCCCAACAAATACAAATACCTAGAGAGGTCACTACCTATAAATTCTGCAGAAGTAGTGAATGTAAGGTGTCTGAGTGCAGGAGAGCAATGGTGTGTGTGTGTGTGTGTGTGTGTGTGTGTGTGTGTGTGTGATAGTATTGCTTATCAACCTGACAGGACACAGCGTCACTTAGGAGACAAGCCTCTAGGCACACCGTGAAGGAGCTTTAGGTTAGATCAGCCTCTGGGCAGGCCTGGAAGTGAGTATTGTTGTATTGTTGTTGGTTGGTTTACTTCTTGCTCTTTGGGGGCCCTCCATCCAGCTCCCAAATGAATCACACATGGAAGCTTATTCTTCATTATGAATGCCCGGCCTTAGTTTGGCGTTTTTTTGTTTGTTTGTTTGTTTTTTGTTGTTTTTTTTTTTTTGCCAGCTTTATCCCATCTACCTTTTGCCTCTCGGCTTTTCCTGTTCTCTTCTGTAAATCTTACTCTTACTCTGTGGCTTGCTGTGTAGTTGGGTGGCCCCTGGGTCCTCCTCCTTTTCTGACTACTTCTTCCCCCCAGATTTCTCTTCCTATTTTTTTTTTGTCTCTGGCGGCCAGCCCCACCTATTCTTTCTCTGCCTCGCTATTGGCCGTTCACTCTTTATTAGACCATCAGGTGTTTTGCAGAGGCACAGTAACACAGCTTCACAGAGTTAAACAAATGCAACATAAACAAAAGTAACACACCTTAAAATAATATTCTACAACATATCGTGATTAGGTTCACTGAAGCGGGGAGCCCTACTCTCAAATGGGCCGGAGGAAGGCAGCTGAGCACAGGCATTCATCACTCTCTGCTTCCCACTGAAGATGCAATGTGAGAAAGGCTTGCATAGCTCCCAGTTCCAGGCTACAGTTTATCCTGGCAGGGACGTCACCGTCACCGCAGAGGAGCTCCAGGGAGCCTTTCAGTCCCACATTGCATCCGCGTTAGAAAGCCTGAGTGCATGTGCTCAGCTCGCTTTCTCCTTTTATTCAGTGCAGGGTCCCAAGTCCAGGGAACGATTCTGTTCCTTTCAGTCTTCCCACATCAGTGCCTCGAAAGTGTGCCCTGCAGCCCATCTCCCAGGTGATTCCAGATTCTACCAAGTTGACAGTTAACACTGTCACAGATTGCTTCTGTCCGGGTATTTTTACCACAGGAAAAGTAACTAGAACAGGGTGGAGACGACACAGCTGGAGTGGGGCTGGCAGCGCTCCCACAGTGTGACGGCAGCAGGATCGCAGGGCACAGAGGACCTGCCCTGTACCCAGAAGCAGCCAGCTTCGGTGCTGTGTGCTGAGAGCAAGCACTTCCTCGATACTCACCAGCAGTAGCACCCAGCGCCCTTACTGCTGCTCGCCTCCGGGTCCAGATGAGGGAGGACACACTGGCTGGCCGAATGCATGGTGTACATACATGTTTGTCTCTGTTTTTGTCTTAGGATACAACTCACAACCCACAAAAGTCCTGGCGAAGATCCTCCAAACTCCGGGCGTTAGTCAGTCATCACTGTGACAAAGACCCAGCAACCAACTTCAAAGGGCGGAGATTTATGTTTGGCTCCCGGTTTACGCGGTTGCAGTCCTTAGGCGACCGACCCACCGGCTCTGTTGTTTCTTGATGAGTCAGAGCATTCTGGGGGAGGGGATGTGGGAGCAAAGCTGCATACTTCATGAGATTTTGTCTTAAAAAACAAAAACATAAACAAATAAACAGTAATTGAGGGGTTTTTTGTTTTGGGTTTTTTGTTTTTGTTTTTTTGTTTTCTTTTTTGGTTTTTCAAGACAGGGTTTTTCTGTGTAGTTTTGCTCCTGGAACTCGCTCTGTAGCCCAGGCTGGTCTCGAACTCACAGAGATCCGCCTGGCTCAGCCTCCCAAGTGCTGGGATTAAAGGCGTGTGCCACCACCCCGACGAGTATTTTCATCTCACAATATAATGGCTTATTTTTACCATAGCCATATTTGTTAGCTCAAAAAAGTATCTGTTTTGCAAGACCTTGTTTTCATAGTGGTTTAAATAAAGAACATTTGCAAACAAAAATCACTGAGATACATTTAAAAGCACATGTTCCCCAAGTAAACTATTGGAAATATCAAATTTTCTAAACAATAAACATTTTTAATGATACATAAAAGAAAATGAGAGATGGATTTGCAAGCCCACAGTGAGAGATTGCTCACTTGAGACCTCTGCTGTGCAGAAACCCCCACATGAAGCCCCTTTCAACATGTCTGTCTAGGAGGGAAAACCGTTCCATCAAAGACATGGAGATAAGAAAGAAGGGGCTTACATTACATTGAGGTCATTGAATGAACAGGACAGGAAATGACCACATACCTCCAGAAGCCTCAAGCCCTACTGTTAAAGACTGTGGGTTCCAGTTCACTCCCGTGGGTTTCTCTGAAGGTCAGAGATTTGCTGATGATACTTTAAGTGAACTGGGGATAGAGGAAAAAGGGATGATTGACTTGACGTTTATCAGGAACTAACATGTATGGGAGTGTCATTCAACTGTTTAGATAATTCCCCCCTTCCGCTGAATTGTGATTTTACTTTTAAAAATCGTTTATTTGTAATGTGGTATTCACAGTGGAACTCAGAACTGGCACTCTACACATCTGGTCATTTGAATTTCGGTGCTGAGTGCTCGTTTTCTTCAGTTTTCACTGAGCTGCTGTTCGGTGGTCAGACCACAGTCTTCTCCATACTTCCTTCTCCTTTGAAAAAACTCACACGTGCGCACAGAGAGGCAGTCTTGTCAAGACTGTATGTTTTCAGCTTCGTAGTGACCAGGAAGATCCACTGGAGTGTGTTCACAATGATCTACTAGGCCCTGGAGTTCTAGTACAACTGCTTAACTCCTTGGCTATAATTTTCAGTGGGAGATGGGAGATGCCAGAGAAACAAAGCATGGAAAAATGAACTTCGCTCAAATTGAAGCTGCTTTTAAAACTTGAATGTCTGACCCCAAAGAGTTTAACATCATGATGTCAGTAACGGCTGAGTCAAGTGGCTAACTCCAAAGGGAACTTCACTGAAGAGAAAATGTTTGATTTTCTATACTCCTATTAGCTTTTTGAGACTTTAGTATGTTTTGATCATATTAGCGCTCCCTCCCCCAACTCTCCCAGATCCACCCTATTCACCTTCCTTCACACCCAACCAGGAGCTAGCAGTCACCAGTTCTTCCTCTGCTAGAAGCAGGACTGTGCGCCTAATGCCCCTCTCCATGCTGGGATTTGGTCTTGCTTGGGAACACACAGTTCTTGTGCACGTTGTCACAACTTCATACATGCAGCTGCATGTATGTGTCAGAAGACACTGTGTCCTTATAGTCACTCACCCTCTCCGGCTCTTACACTCTTTCCATGCCCTCTTCCGCAATAATCCCTGAGTCTTTGGTGGTGGGGTGTGATGTCTATGTTCCATTCTGCGTGGAACATTCCAAAATCTCTTATTCTCTTTATCTAGGTCAGTTGTGGGTTCTGTGTTCATCAAAATGATTTATCCTTTTTTAAACTAAATAATAAATAGCATGCTTAATTTTTTTAATTTTGAAATGTTTTTATTTTTCTTTCTTTCTCTTTTCTTCCTGCAAATAGTATTTATTTTAATGAAACTGCAAACAAGCTTCTCTGATGAGGATTTTGAACTGTCCTGGCCTGAAGTGCAGGTCCAGAGGGCAAGTAGGCATTTAAAGTTAAGTCTTGTCAAGGGGCTGGGTTTGACAGTTAAGAACACATCCTGAGGTTGGATAAGAGGACCTGAGGTTGGAACCAAGCATCTACATCAGGCAGCTTACAACTCCAGTTCCTGGTTATCTGACATGCTCTTCTTGGCTTTTGAGGCACTATACTCACATGTACATACCCACACACAGACACAGATATGTACACACCTCAGAAGATGTCAGGGAAGTTCTAACTTTATCAGTTTAAAAAGTTATAAGCAGGTTGGTGGTGGCACATGCCTTTAATCCCACCACTTGGGAGACAGAAGCAGGTGAATCTCTGTGAGTTGGAGGCTAACCTGGTCTACAGTTCGAGTTCCAGGACAGCCAGGGCTACACAGAGGAACCTTGTCTCAAAAAACAAAAAGTTATTTATGCAGAAGTGTCTATAATACAACACTCTTATCTTTTAATTTTATTTGTACATTTTGACTTAGGATATAGGTTTAGGGACATTGTACCAGTTTTGTTAAAATAAATACTATTTCTAGGAAGAAAAGAGAAAGAAAAATAGAAACATTTCAAATTTTAAAAAATGAAGCATGGTATTACTTATTTTAAAAAGGATCAAGCATTTTTAGTCATAATTGATTTGTTAGAACTTCAAAAAAAATAAGACATATACCATCAAAATCTGTAAAGTCTTTGTTTAGGTCTAGTGGCACAATCTGGTGATACCAGGAGGGTCAGAAGACCAGCCTGGAAGATTGAGTGAAACCTTGTCTTAAAAAAAAAAAAAAACCTGGACAGTGGTGGCGCACATCTGTAATCCCAGCCCTCAGGAGGCAGAAGCAGGTGGATCTCTGTGAGTTCGAGGCCAGCCTGGTCTACAGAGCTGGTCCAGGACAGGCTCCAAAGCAACAGAGAGACCCTGTCTCCAAAAACAAAAAAAAAAAGGGGGGGGGAGCTCAGTGGTTAAGAGCACTTCTTGCTCTTGCAGAGGAACTGAGTTTGGTTCCCAGCACCCACATGGTGGCTCACAATCATCTCTAACTCCAGTTCCAGGGGATCTGGTGCCTTTTTTTTTTTTTTTTTTTTTTTTTTAACTTTGGTGGGCATCAGGCATACATGTAATACATGTGCATACATGCAAGTAACAGTCAGGGAAAACACCGATACATATGATAACTCTTAAGGAAGGGCAGGTGTAGGAGCACTTGCTTAGCATGCACAACACCCTAGGATCAATCCTTAGCATAAATATCTAGATTTGTGCTTTCTCTAAAAAAACACCTACTGAAATGATCAAACAGCATCCAAGGTTCATGTGGGAGCCCACAAAGATTCCAACTTGTGGCTGGACTCAAGGTCAGAGAGTCAGAGTTTATGTCACTCTCCAAGGCTGCGTAATAGGGTGCAAAGGCAAGGTTACTGGGTGTCTTATACTTCAAGGTCTAATCACAAGATGCTTTGCCATGGGGCATGGTTACCAGGTGTTTTGAAGGGTCTACACTTTGGTTGTACGTTGTGCTTTGATCTTGAAAGAGGGAGGTCTTTTGCCTCTCACTTTGCCAGTGTATAAAAAGCCCATTAGAAATAATCTTGAGGCTGCTGGGTATTAACCCAGGGCCCTCCTGAAGCTCTATCTTTTTTCTTCACCTATATGTCTATCTAGCATTTCTCAGTTCTTCACTTCCCGCTTCAAAGGACCCCTCAATAGGTCAGGGCTGGACCCCTACAGGTTCAGTTCTCTGAAAGCAGACACTGACCTGGAGAGCTTACCACCAATGGATGAGGGTAGGAACAGAAATGAACTGAGGTCAAATGTATTACAACCTTGACCAAAGGAGAGAGAGCCTCCCTAGCAGAAAGTTCTGAAGCAAAAAATCAGGAGCCAGCTGGGTGTGGTGGTGCACACCTTCAATCCTGGCACTGGAAGGCAGAGATGGGTCAAACTCAGAGTTGATGCCAGCCTGGTCTGCAGAGTGAGTTCCAGGAAAGCCAGAGCTACACAGAAAAACCCTGTCTTAAAAACAAAACAAAACAAAACAAAAAGTAATCAGTTGTCCAGCACTGAGCCCATCTCTGTAATGAGTCTTTTTCTGTCCCCAACAGCCAGCTCCTAAATAATGACATGGAAATGTCTTTTTGTTTGTTTGTTTGTTTGTTTTTGTTTTTTGTTTTTTTCAAGACAGGGTTTCTCTGTGTTGTTTTGGTGCCTGTCCTGGATCTCACTCTGTAGATCAGGCTGGCCTCAAACTCATAGAGATCCACCTGGCCCTGCCTCTCGACTGCTGGGATTAAAGGTGCGCAACCACCACTGCCCAGCTCCCCACTAGCTCTTGTAACTTAAATTAACCCATATTTTTTTAATCTACATACTCCACATGGCTTTTACTTCTCTCCCATTCTGTGTGTCCTACTCGTTTCCAATCTTCCTGGCCTCTTCCTAGATTCATCTTACTTCTCTCTCTCTATGCCTGAAAGACCCACATATATCTCTTGTCTAGGTACTGGCCCTAAAGCTCCTTATTAACCCAACCACAGCAATGTCTTCACACAGAGTATAAACATCCCACAACACATCTCCTAATGGAAGGGTGGGTGCAGCTGCCGCCTGATGCTGGTCCTGAAAGCTAATGGCTGCAGCCCCAGTGCACAGCAGCTCCTTCGTCTCAGGGGTCTGGACAGCACATCCCAGAGGCTGTTATGCCAACTGGAAGATTTCTAGAGCAGGCTGTAATTTTCCACCATTACCATGCCATGTCTAATATTTCACATTAAATGTTTGTATTTGTTGTTGTTGTTTTCAAGATGGGGTTTCTCTGTGTAGCCCTGGCTGTCCTGGAACTCACTCTGTAGACCAGGCTGGCCTTGAACTCAGAGATCCGCCTGGCTCTGCCTCCTGAGTGCTGGGATTAAAGGCCTGTGCCACTACCACCTGGCATAATCATAAAATTAAAGTGCTAAAAAAAAGGTAATGTGTAAAATTTGCAATACTCAGATTTAACAAGCAGCATTAAGAAGTCAGTTATTTAACCTTCCCGGAAGCTTAGGCTGGCCTGAGACCGAAGTGTAGTGCTTGAACTTTTGTCTAGGATGTGTGAAGCCCTAGATTAATCACATCACACACACACACACACACACACACACACACACCCCACATATACACATACCACACATACACACATACCACACATACACACACAAACATGCACCACATACACATATACACACCACACAAACAACACACACATCCCACACCATATACATACATATATACAACACACACATACATGCAAACCACACACACACACACAGGTGTGCATACACACACACACACACACACACACACACACACACACAAATTAGTAAGCTCATCGATCAACTCAACTTTCCCTTTCTCTTAAGTCATTTGACTGAGTCCAGAAATGCTTCAAATATAACCACCACCACGCTTGGCTAGCACGATGGTTCTCAACTTGGGGATTCTGAGGAATCTGGAGGCCTCCAAGATGGTGCCAGGGGTACTGTGAAGTCAAATATGCTTTCACAGCAGTATAGACAAACTGCCTCTTTATTGTGTCAATATCTGAGATAAAGGCATAAAAGAAGTGGTTGGTGAAACTCCTGGCCCCTTGGTAGGAACCTGGATGGACTGAACTCGGTGTTCACCACGATCCACTACACAAGCAAGCCAGGAGAAAACACCAGCTCCAGTTTTTCCTGAGTTCCCTTTGTGCAGCAGCAACTACTAAGTTGAGGAAAATCTCAGCCCAGAAGCATATGTTTTTGTTCGTTTACATGTATAGGTGTTTTGCCTGCATTCACCTCTACGTGAGGCTGTCAGATTCCCGGAACTGGAGTTACAGACAGCTGTGTGAGCTGCCTGTGGGTGCTGGGAACTGAACCCAGGTCCTCTGGAAGAGCAGCCAGTGCTCTTAAGCCCTGAGCCATCTCTCCAGCCCCTAAGTGCATGCTTTTGAACATCATGTCGACAAAAGGGGAGCCCACACAGAGCACTTCTGCATGCCAAAGCATGCCCTGTCTTGTCTGTCATTTGCCTACCACTTTCACAGAGTATCATTTCTAATGGCAAGGACCGCTGTTAAGCCAGCCACTCAGACCTGCTACACATTTCATTTTATGTTTATGTAGGTCCTCCCAAGCCTGAGACCAGTCTCCCTATATAGCCCAGGCTGTCCCCAAATTCATGACGTAGCCCAGGTTGACTTTGAATTCTCAAGACTTTTGGCTTCCCCTTTCCTCTCTGTCACCTGTAGAACAGATAATGCTGAGGCTACTGCTAGCACAGAGAAAGGTCTGATGACCTGAGAAGTACTTGGCGACAGACTCTAGAAATCCTAATAATACATTTTTTTTTTTTTTTAAAAAAGGATGATGCTGGACCTGTCACTCCAGAACTTGGGGGCTAAAACAAAATAAGTTTGAGGCCAGCGTGGACTAAGAGACACTTGTCTCAAAAACCAAATCAAAAGTGAACTCAAGAACAAACACACTCCCACACAGAGGCTTGAACTTTGTTTTATTTCAAGGCAAGGCTGTTGAGTAATAATATTTTCTTTCCCTTTTTTTTTCTTCCTGAGACAGGGTTTCTCTGTAGCTTTGGAGCCTGTCCTGGAACTCACTCTGTAGACCAGGCTGGCCTCATACTCACAGAGATCCACCTGCCTCTGCCTCCGGAGTGCTGGGATTAAAGGATTAAAGGTGTGCTCTACCACCACCCGGCTCCTATTTTCTTTTTTGTTTCTCTCTCTCTCTCTCTCTCTCTCTCTCTCTCTCTCTCTCTCTCTCTCTCTCTCTCTGTAGGCAGGGTCTCACTATATAGCCTTGGCTCTGGCCTAGAACTTGATATGTTGGCCTTGAATTTACAGAGATCCCCCTGCCTCTACCTCTGGAGTACTGGGATCAAAGGTGTGTGTTACCAAGTCAGTCATAATCTTATTTTCTTTGTCTTCCTCCCTCCCCCCAGAGCTGAGGATCGAACCCAGGGCCTTGTGCTTGCTAGGCAAGCACTCCACCACTGAGCTAAATCCCCAACCCCCATAATCTTATTTTCTTATCCCAAAAGCATCTCTCCTAGTGCAGACACAATGACTAGTCGGGATTTACTTAGTGTATAACTGCCAACATGGAGAAACTCATTTCCCTTTCTCCCCACTGTGGTAAGAACTGCTGATCCAGCATCCTCACCCAACTCAGGAGGAAGTAAGTGCTCTGTCTTCACCACAGGGTACAAAGAAGCCTCTTCTGCCTCTTGGGGACCTGGTCCCAACCTTGCCAGTCAGCCACACAGACATCCTCACTTCTCCAGGAAGAAGCACAGGGTGTGGCCAGCCTTCCACGAAGGAAATAGCAAAACCTACTGGTACCAAGCTCTAAAAGCAAGCGGGTCATCTCAGCGCTGACGGCAGTGAGAGGGGCTGAAGTGTGTAGTTGTGCAGCAGAACACCCGCCTCGCTTGTGCAAGGCCTGCCTTCTATCCCCAGCACCAGAGACAAAGGGACAGAGGAAGGAACCAACTTGAACTCAGCTGTGGCAGTCCTACAAACACGGGGTGGAGGGCACTGGGAGAGGACAGTGGCTCTGCTGTCTGCTCTGGCAAGAGCAGGTCATAGCAGGACACAGAGGCTGTGACACACGGACACGCTCTAGAGGGTCAATTTATTGACTCACGAGCGAACATTCAACCATTGAAAAGGTAAACCAGAAGAGGTGCTTGAAAAATCCAGTTATCTAGTCAAGAGGCGGGAGCGGGGTGGGGGTGGGGGTTCCTAGTTATCTATTTACGGGGTGGGAAACTGGCCTTTGTCACAATCCACAGACTATGGAGTTCAGATGACTAGGTATACTCTCAGATTCATGGGGGCACAACCAATGTAGCGTTCTCTCTCTCTCTCTCTCTCTCTCTCTCTCTCTCTCTCTCTCTCTGTGTGTGTGTGTGTGTGTGTGTGTGTGTGTGTGTGTGTGTGTGTGTGTGTGTGGTGGATTCAGAAGCTGAGGAGACTACTTGGGGCTGGGGCAGGGACTAGACGAGAATTCTCTGTACCCTTTGCAACGCTGGACATTGGACCTAAGGCAACCACGTAAGCTAGCCAGTGCTCTACTACCCATCTACCCTCCGGCTCCACGTCTATGAATTTTCTGCTGTTTTGCTTTGAACCTACAATTGCTTTTTTAAAGCCTCCCCCCCCCACCCAGGTAACCTAAATTACATTGCTTAAAACAACAACAACAACAACAACAACAAAAACAAAAACAAAAAAACCCCTACAACGCCTTCTCATTTGACTCAGGGGAGAAATCAAAGCTGTGACCCTACAGTATCTGACCCACTTCCTCTGTGATGTCTCCAATTACTTTCCCTCTGGTCCACTTGGCTCCAACCCTGAGCTACAAGTAGGCTCCTGTCTGGAGGCCTTTGCACACACCATTCCTTGACCTGAGATGTCCTGTTTGGAAAGAGCACGCTGTCACTTCTTCCAAGGTTCACCTTGATGCAGATGTCACCTTGCTAGCTCTGGTCACCTGTTCTAAAGTCGTCCCCTACCCCTTTTACATTTTCCATCTCCAGCCCCAGATTTCACTCTGTTCTTAGTCCTTAAACCATTTCTTCGTTCTATCGCTTCTTGGCTTCCGGGTTAAGATCAAATGCATCATCTCTTGTAACCCTTCTCTTGTCTCTGGTCTTCTGCCTTCAATAGAGAATAAGCTCCTTGAAGAGAGAGACTTACCTTTTTTGTTCTGTCCTTGACACTGTCCGGCCTGCTGGCACTCACCTGTAATTTCAGCACTTGGAAGGCAGAATTGGATCAACTAGGACTTTGAGGTGCCAATTAGGGCTACATAATGATTTGTCTCCTTTCAGAAAAAATCAAGAAGGAAGTAAAATCCTAAAACTCATCAAGTGAGTGATCGATGTCAAATGCTGGTAACAGATGAGCACATACCCTCAGGCCCACAAGGCTACAGAGGAAGCAAAGCTTCCAGAGTAAACAGTAATCAGAGCAAACGGTTTCTGCTGACCGCGGCAACACTGGAGGCATTACCTAGGCCCCAGCAAACAAAACCTTAGCCTACACTTTCCCAGTTGCTCTCATTCCATGTTTAAAAGATGTAAACTTCTTGAGAAGTTATGATCCCTTCAAGATAGTCCTTATTTTTATTCTCTAGCCTATTTCTGACCAGCTCACTTTTGCTTAACACAGGTTCAGCTTGAAGGGCTTGCTGACTTGGAACAACAGTCTTTTTCTACACATCTTTTTAAATTTTAGAAATGCATTTCTTGTTCTCTCTCTCTCTCTCTCTCTCTCTCTCTCTCTCTCTGTGTGTGTGTGTGTGTGTGTGTGTGTGTGTGTGTGTGTGTGTGTGTTATACTGGGGCCTCACACAGGGCAGGGCTATCTGCAAATTCAATATAAGCTGAGGATGACCTTGAACTCTGGATCCTCCTGCTCCTCATCTCAAGTGCTGGGATAACAGTATTCCACATCAGACTCATTTCTTTTTTTCTACTCCGTTTTCATAATTTCCTTTCAAGTATCGTGGCTATTCTTTGATAATGCACTGTAATTTGTAAAGTAATGACTTCTTTTTTTTTTTTTTTTTTTTTCCGAGACAGGGTTTCTCTGTGTAGCTTTGCTACTTTCCTGGAACTCATTTGGTAGCCCAGGCTGGCCTCAAACTCACAGAGATCCGCCTGCCTCTGCCTCCCGAGTGCTAGGATTACAGGCGTGCGCCACCACCGCCGCCGGCTAAGTAATGACTTCTTAACATCAGTTGCAAGGCAGGACCTTGAACTAAACCAATATACTTTCCACACACTACCCTAATCTACTGGGTAATCCTGAACGTAACTAACACAATTTTCAGTCTACCCAGATCTACTGGGGTGTGGGTGTGGGTGTGGGTGGGCGGGGAGACCTTGAACCAAACCAATATACTTTGTTAATATTCTGACCCCCTCCTGAAATCCCACCCCGTTGTCGCCTGTCACCCTGCGTCCTGATGTAAAAGCCTTGTTCTAAGGAAAAACCCCTCTCTTTCCTCTCTCTTCCACTTTTTCCTCCCAGGAGGTGTGTACCCTGGAACTCTCTTCTTCTCTCTCTTTCCTATCTTTCTCTTCATCTAGTATAATAAACTCTCCATTTGGATGCAGCGTCTGGGTTGTGAATTGCTACTGGCCATTGCCGCCACCGCCATGCCCACATGCCGTTCAGCCCATCCCGCTGCTCATCTGTCCAGCATGTTTCTCTGCACTTGTGGGATACCCTCGGTGCTCCCCCATGCAATAATTCTCAATAATTCATAACACTGACACCCAGTGTCGCCGGGCAATCCGACTGCTTTCTCCTGCCGGCCAGCAATCTGAGCAGCTCTGGGATCCTGTAGCACCCACCATTTTCCCATTTTTCAGGCTGGAGCACTGCCGGGGACCCTTCACCCTACCCGATCGGTAAGATTCCTCCCTTTCCCTTCTGGCCATTTTCCCCACAAGTGAGGATTCGTCTTGTTTAGCTCGGTGGTACTACTTGACTTTTGGGCATATGGGGATGGCCTGTGCCCACTCAATTCCACAGGTCAGATTCATCTTGTTTCACTTGCTAGTATCATGTGTCTTTCGGGCTCACACCCCTTTGGCCCATCCCTATGCGACAGCATTTGGAGATGGCCTGTGCCCTCTCAATTCCATGGCCCATAGCCTTTGTGACAAACGTCCATTAGCTATCTTGTATCATTATCGTTGGCCCTTGATGACCCTGTGCGATGCCTGAGGTCGGTCTGATGGGCCTTATACCTCATTGTGCCCCCCGCCCCTAACTGCTGCGGACCCATGGCTTGGGTTTGTTTTCCTGAGGCTGCTCTGACCATGCCACAGCCTAGGGTTGTGGAGGGGGATTGTGTGTGTGTGTGTGTGTGTGTGTGTGTGTGTGTGTGTGTGTGTGTGTGTGTGTGTGTGTGTGTGTGTGTGTGTGTGTGTGTGTGTTGTCCGTCTTTCCTGCCCAGGTGCACTGCTACTTCTCTGTCTTTTTTAAATCACAAAGTCTATTTCCTATGTGTGAGTGGAAATGTATGATTGGCATGGCCACCTATATTTTTTTGACTTTTTTGTTTGTTTTTTCGAGACAGGGTTTTTCTGTGTAGTTTTGGTGCCTGTCCTGGATCTTGCTCTGTAGACCAGGTTAGCCTTGAACTCACAGAGATCTGGACTGACTTTTTTTTTTCCCCCTGCTTTGGAAGGGGGCTCTCAGCTGACTGACTTTTAAATGCTTCAGTTTATCTGTTCCTTATCTGCTTTATTTTGGGAAATAAAACCCTCCATGAACATGTGGTCAGGTGCCATATTTGATAGAGGTGATCATATGATCAGGCGGTGCCATCTTAAACAAGGGCAATCACATGATCAAGGCACCATCTTAAATAAGGGCAACCACATGGTCTAGCCTCTATCTTGGCTGGTAGTGTCAAAACAGGCAGGCCATATTATCTCACTGTCTTCCTTTCTGAGGGAAGCATGGGCTTCGTTGCTATGGATGGAGGTTAGGGAACCGCCTCCCATCTCGCATTGTTTCACCATTGTTTTGCGGGCGAGGAAAAGCCCTCCGGCCTTGGCCTGGCGTTTCCCCAGCTGCCTCTCTCAGGCTCCAGCCCTCTGGCCGGACTGGAAGTCCAGTTGAGGCCTGCTGTTAATTCCTCCACAGCCGCTTGTGTGGACAGGGAGGGCCCAGAGACATATGTGCTCCCATCTGGGGCATCAGTATTACCACACACAGGCAGTATCATTTTATTAAGACATTAAATTTCAGATTTTAACATTAATAAAATTCTGATACACATTGGTTCACAAGCTCAGGATTTTAAATTTTCCTTGGCTACTCATTACCTGCTTTTCCATGATTTAGGTTTCAGTATTGATTGATAATAATAATTTACCTAAAACTTTTATTTTTTTTCCTCACTTGTCTATTCCTAAGGATGGTATTTTTTCTCTCTCCTGCTCTTCTCAATTATTAAGACCACGGGCCAAAAGGCTCCAAATAAATTGATAAATTTTAACTCTCATCTCCAGTCTGTATCTCAGCAGGCTGGCAGAAACATGGGAGCAGCCGTGTGGACACAACCTACAGCGCTTCCCTGCTACAGACGTCAGCAGAGACTCTGGTCTATGTGGTGTGGACCGGCCCAGCCGAATGTAATTATTCCCTGCCTCTACAGCCAGGTCTGATGACCACATGCTTGGGTTCCCTCCTCACCTTCAACTAGCCAGAGTCCTCCTGACCACCTGCGCCCTGTTTCAGCTTGAAGCAGCTATGGAGATGATGTCATCCTGTGCTCCCTGTTCACAGGACAGGCTGGAGGGCTGGGTTAGGGTTGGAAACCCTGGCATAGAGTCCACCAAGAGAGTCCTTTTCTCAGAGTTGGGCTGTACCCCGACTCACAAGCCCCTTTGCTCCTGTTCTCATTCGGCTTTGGGATCTTTCCCGTCGTTCTTCTTTGCCTTCTCAGGAAATAGCTTAATAAATAATTATTTCTATATAAGTCATTCAGGATTATAACCTGGATGTACTCAGGGATCAGAACTACTGCCACCTAAAAAGGCCTTTTAAATGATAATAGATTCAGATATCACTACCAACAGCTTAAATAATGTCTCTCCTTACTCAAGGTCTAACCAGGCTTAAGAATGTGAACCTTGCCAGGCGGTGGTGGGGCATGCCTTTAATCCCAGCACTCTGTGAGTTTGAGGCCAGCCTGGGCTACAGAATGAGTTCCAGGACAGGCTCCAAAGCTACACAGAGAAACCCTGTCTCAAAAAAAAACAAACAAACAAACAAACAAACAAAATGTGAACCTCCCTGTCCTTGCTAATTTCATTAAGCTGTAGCTAACTGGAAAACCTGTATATTCAGATCTAAGTCATATATATGCTCTCAAAGTTATAAATACATCTAACAGATTTTGTTCCCCCAGTCCTCAAACACCTGTAGAGATCTGAGAATATGGCATTTAATATAAGAGCCTTTTTATGATAAAGAGACATGTCAGCTCCTGGCAGCATCCTGTATTTCCTCCAAGAAGATAGATGGTTGCAGAAGAACTTCCACTCAGAAGCTCATGGCAAGGTTGGCCATGCAGTGAAAAGCTGATCCTGTCCAGACTGTGAATAAGTAGAACAACGAAGGACCGATTGTCCCATACTGCAAAGTCAAGGTGGGTCAGTCTCCCCAAATTTCTACTCCACAGAAAAAAAATTTGTCAGACCTGGGCCTATCAGCTGAACAGATGCCACCTTTGGGGCTTCTGTTCCCCAACGACCATGAAGAGACTTGGTATTGTGGTCTAGGTAGCTGGAAAGCTGTCTCACTTCTTAAATTTATCCTTCTCAGATCTGATGATGTTTGATGACTAGGGTATCAGTTTAAAAGCCCTAATCCCAAGATATATATGTATATATATATATATATATATATATATACACTCTCCAATTATGGACAGGTATGCCTCATTCACAGACTTCATGGTACAGGATAGACTGGTTTCAGATATAACTCCAGAGGTTCAAAGTTTTAATACTGATAAATGCAGCTTTGATAAACTGATAAACAAAGAGTTCTTAAGAGTCCTTAAATGGATTTTTAACCCCTTTGCCGCGATGTAAATCCATTCCAGCTGTCTTACAGATACCTACAGGCTCCTGGGGAAAGTTTTTCTACTGCATCAAGAAACCTGGTCTGATGAAAACTAACAGTTTCCAGAGCCCATTTCTGACCCCACTTATTTTCAAGCATATTTTGCAGATTCACTGTTCCCACCTGACCTCCAGAGAAATAGCAGATGCCATGGCTTCTATACTTCTGATTTGGTGTGCCATTCCCCGCCGCCCCCCCCCCCCCAAGCTCCTAGAACACCACTGCTACAATCTGTCTCCATGGTTCCCTGAAGGAACATTCCTGAGATCTTCCACTGTGCGTGACTCCCGGTTCCCCCCTCTCCCACTTTGCCCTTGTCAGCTTGAAGTAGCCTTGAGAATTCAGTGCTCTTGTTCCCTCACTTGCTCCCATAACTCACCTCTTTTTATAATAATCAAAATGGAGGAATGTTAATATTCTGATCTGCCCTTGAAATTCCCACCCCCTGGGTGCTGCCCTGTGTCCTGATGTAGAAGCCTCCCTCATTCTAAGGAAAAATTCCTCTCTCTCTCTTCTACTTTTCCTCCCATGAGGTGTGCACCCTCAACCCCCCTCTCTTGCCTAGCTTTTCCTTCATCTCTCTGTTATAATAAACTCTCCATGTGGATGCAGCATCTGGGTGTGAATCACTGGCCGTCGCTGCCACCGTGCCCGCATGGCATGGATCTGCCCAGCCTGTTTCCCTGCATTCGTGAGGTCCCCCCAAGCAATAATTCATATCACTTTCTATACACTAATCTACTGGGGAACTCTGAACGTAATCAACACAATTTTCAGTCTACCCAGATCTACTGAGTGACGCTGAACCAATCACACTCTACCCAAATCTACTGGGGGACCTTGAGCCAAACCAATATATTTTCCACACTCTACCCAAATCTACTTTGCACTTTGAAGATTCTGGTACACTGGTTTTTCAGACCTTCCAAATTTTATTACACATTTGAAAAGTCACATTTGTAAACTAGATCTTACCAGAAATCTCTCAAGTTAAAAAAAACAAAAAAACAAAACAAAAACCACCACCACCACCACCACCACCAACAACAACAAACAAATTCACTATGGTGAACACTAGTTTTCCAAAGTGATTATTTTTACTTGAAAACTCGAAATTTCACCTTGGCAATAAATAATGTCACTGTAGTTTCTCCTGATGTGGCAGGTTTTCCAGAACATGTCTTTTAAATACCAAGTTTGAATAGCTGGCTTGTTAGTTGTCCGTGTAAGTAGATTCTATGTAAACAATGGCCAACTTATCACCAAGAAGAGCTCTCCCTGGCAGGGCAGTGGTGGCACATGCATTTAATCCCGACACTCAAGAAAGCAGAGCCAGGCGGATCTCTGTGAGTTTGAGGCCAGCCTGGTTTACAGAATGAGTTCCAGGACAGCCAGGGATGTTTTGAGAGAAACCCTGTCTTGAAAAACCAAAACCAAACACACACACACACACACACACACACACACACACACACACACACACACACACATATGCTCTCCCTGGACAAATGGTAGTACTGCAACATGCAGAAGTGGTGTATGTGGTCTTGCCGTTTGTCAAAACGTTGAAAAATATGCATTTGAGGGCTGAGACAAAACAATCCATGATATCGTACTATGAAAAGCCACAACCTCATAGATCTCCAGGGAGGGTCTGAGGGATGCTAAAAACCCACAAAGGATGTGCCATTAATGCTGGGCTAGAGTAGGAATACCTCAACATCAGCATTTCCTTTCTTTGGACAAAGACCTCTCTAGGTAGCCCAGGCTGGTCTTAAATCTTTAATCATCTGTGCCTCCTGAGTGTCAGGATTACAGGTGAGTAACACCACACATGGCAATGGGAAAACATTTTCAATTGTATACATTACTTTGTGCAAAGGCAGTAGCTATGAGAATTAAAAAAAAAAAAAAAGACAGCCCCAGAGAAGCTAGGTAACAAGGAGGGCCCTAAGAGAGAAGCATGGATTTCCCCGGGAAGGGAGTGGATGAAGATCTGGGTAAACTGGGAGGAGTAGGGGTGGGTGGATGGGAACATGAGGGATCAGTTTGGCCCAGCTGGGGGAGGGACGGGGAGGTAGAGCAATGAAAGAGATATCTTGATAGAGGGGGTCATTTAGGGGTTAGAGAGAAACTCCCAGGAAATCACAAGGATGACCTCAGCTAAGACTCCTAGCAATAGTGGAAAGGTGCCTGAACTGGCCCTCTCCTGTAATAAGATTGGTGACTACCCTAACTAACTGTCAACAGAGAGCTTTCATCCAGTAACTGATGGAGGCAGATGCAGAGTGCCACAGCCAAGCACTGGGCTGAGCTCCCGGAGTCCAGTTGACAAGAGGGAGGTGGGGTCAAGTAAGGGGGTCAAGATCATGAAGGGGAAAACCATAGACAGCTGACCTGAGCTAATGGGAGCTCATGGACTCTGTGTAACAGCTAGGGAGCCTTCATGGCATTGACCTAGGCCCTCTGCATGTGGATGACAGTCATGTAGCTTAGTCTGTTTGTGGGGGTCCCTAGCAGTGGGATCATGACCTGTCCCTGGTACATGAACTGGCTTTTTGGAACCTATTCTCCATGAAGGATGCCTTGCCCAGCCTTGATGCGGGGGTGGGGGGGATCTTGGTCTTGCCTCAACATGTTATAACATGCTTTGTTGACTCCCATAGGAGGCCTGCCCCTTTCTGAATGGAGGAGTGGATGGGGGAGGGAGGGAGAGAATAGACTGGAAGTGGAGGAGGGAAAAGGAAGAGAGGAGGGAGGGGAAATGTGGTTGGTATGTAAAATAAATGATTTTTGTTGTTGTTGTTGTTGTTTTTCGAGACAGGGTTTCTCTGTGTAGCTTTGCACCTTTCCTGGAACTCACTCTGTAGTCTAGGCTGGCTTTGAACTCAGAGATTTGCCTGCCTCTGCCTCCCGAGTGCTGGGGTTAAAGGCGTGCGCCACCCCCGCCTGACAGTGAAAAATTTTAATAAAAAAATACAAAAAGAGAAGATATCTAGTTTAAGGTTTAGAGATGGTGTCTATTTTCAAGGAACTTGGACTTTTTCCATTAAAAAAATTTTTTTTGAGCCACAAAGTGATAGTGTGTACTTCCTGTAGTCATACCTGCTAGAGAGATTTAGGCAAGAGCATTGCTTAGTCTATTGAGTTCAGGGCTAGCTCAGGAGTCAAAATGAGATCTTGCCTTAAAATGCTAAAAAATAAAATAAAAAAGTGTGCGTGTGCATGTGTGTGTGAGAGAGAAAGAGAGAGATGGGGGAAGAGAAGAGAAGAGAGAAGGAACGGGGGAAAAGAGGAGAATCAATAAAAATTTTGGAGCCGGTGATAGTGGCACACGCCTTTAATCCCAGCACTTGGGAGGCACAGGCAGGCGGCTCTTTGTGAGTTCAAGGAAAGGTGCAAAGCTATACAGAGAAACCCTGTCTCAAAAAACCAAAAAAAACCAAAACAAAACAAAACAAATTTGTTTAAAAAACCTGTAATCAAACCTAATACTGTGTATGCTAATTAAAATTTTAAATAAAAAATATATAAAAAGATTAAACCCAGTCTTATTATGTTTTGTTTTTTAAAAAGATTTATTTATTTATTATGTATACAGTATTCTGCCTGTGTGTGTCCCTGCAGGCCAGAAGAGGACACCAGATCTCATTACAGGTGGTTGTGAGCCACCATGTGGTTGTTGGGAATTGAACTCAGAACCTCTGGAAGAGCAGCCAGTGCTTTTTACCACTGAGCCATCTCTCCAGCTCACAGTCTTTATGTTTTTATGTTTTCTAAAAATAATATAGAGCTTGTAAGTCTTTTTTTTTTTTCCCCCATAACAGAGCATGCCTTTAATCCCAGCATTTGGGAGGTAGAGGCAGGTGGAGGCAGGGGGATCTCTGAGTTCAAGGCCAGCATGGTCTACAGAGTAAGTTCCAGGACAGCCAGGGCTACACGGATAAGCCCTGCCGCCCTGCCTCAAAACAAACAAACAGAGAAAATAAAGCCTTAGCAAAGAATAAGTGGTCATCAGTGTCAGAGAGAAACAAGTTAATTAAGTATACCCTTGTGGACAAATGCTTTGAGAAAAGACCGTTTTCCTCCACTGCTCCTTGTTTACACATCTGATGTTCTACCACAAACCACAACCAGCCCAGCAAAATATACTATCACAGTAAGAGAATACCTATAAGATATACATTAAACAATAAGCTAGGTCATACATTGTAACTATAACACCACACTCTGAAAACGAATTATTTAGCTTCTACTAGAACTTGTTTTAAAGGAAGAAAACAGAGTCCAGAATTATCTCTACCTCTGAAATCTGAATGCTAAAATACTAAAATAGTTTCAAACATCCTTCCTCATGTTAGTAGCTATTACTTTTTATTAACTTACCCAGTATTTTGTTGTTGTGTTTCCAGAGTCTGTATAGTCCCAGGTATCCTGGAACTCACTCTGTGGACCAGCCTGGCCTCGAATTCACAGATCCGCCTGCCTCTGCCTCCCCAGTGCTGGGATTAAAGGCGTGCACCACTATGCATCCAGTATTATAATGAAAATGAATGTTACAACTTAAAATAAAGATCTCTGGTCAATTTGGGAAATTTTTAAAAAATTAAATGTATCAATTTGAGTACTTAAACTTTCAGGAATAGTAATCAGCCAGATGTCTATTTATAATATCTAATTTATTTAATTATACATGCTTATTTTAAAACAATATGCATAATACAATAATACAAAATATTGCTTTCCCCCCATTCTCACATTAAATAACATTTCTATTCAAATCTCCATAAGCATCTTATGCACCAGTGTCTTCCTATTTGCAGCTAGTTTCTTGAAGGAGATCTCCTTGGCTTGCATTGAAGTCATTTGGAGATAGAACACTTTAAAGATATATGCCTGGCACTCTTCCATGGAGTCGGAACCAAGCTGTCACATCAGAATTCTCCTCCTCACACTTGACTTATCCTGAGGGTATTTGTAATCCTCATCACAAACCACTTGCTTATTGCTTTTGAAATAGCTCTTTGAAAGGTTGGTTTGAAAATGTACTCCTGTAGCAGCGAAGGGTTGTTTCCCTGGAATAAGTCTCTCTACCCTGCCTTTACAAACAACAAAACAAAAACAAAAACAAAAACACAACACCCCTCCCAATTCATTCCTGTAGGAAAAACCTAGAACCTACACAAAACTTGCCTTGCAGAGGCTAGTGTGGGCTAAAAATATGCAGTCACCAGAGGCGGAACAGTTTCAGGAAATGGTGAGCTTAGTTACAGGAGCATGGTAGAGGTGGAGACCAAACTGTTGGGCTGTCATAGATTCTGATGTTTCTTGAGATCTAAATGAAATTGTGAAGAAAGCTGGGAACAGTGTATCAAAAACTATTTTGGGGAAGGGGAGAGAGACATTCCCTCTATTCTGCAGTAGCTTGGAGCTGGCCAGATAGCAGAGAGGGCAGCCTCCCAAGCAGCAAGGGGCCTGAATATGGATGTCTCACCAGTCCGAAAAAGGTGTTCATGGATGTTCAGCATGCTGATGCTGAGTCCTGGTTCAGTAAGGGGGGGTTGGGAATTGTCTAAGAGCATTAGGACTTCGAGAAAAACGGAATCAAATAAAAAAGCGATGTGCAGAATGGGCAGATTCTAGAGAATGACTGAGCTGGTTAGAAGTTTATGAGTGAAAAGAATAGAGAAATCCCCAACAGGCTCCTCCTTCTTTCAAAACATACTGAATTGTCGATATTCATTTTCTAGACTATGGGAAGTCTGCCCAGGGAACTGCTGAACAGCTGGGAACCAGAATAGAGTAAATAACTGGAGAAGAGGATGAAGAGCAGGAGAAAGAGGAAAAGGAGACACCAGCTGTCTATGGAACCATAGTAGCACAGGAGAACAGGCAGGAAGCATGGGCAGGATCTCAGGCAGACAGAATCAAGGAGCTGAGAGACAAACAGGGAAGAAAGACTGAGGAGTGATGTTTGGATGTTCTTGGCTTTGATAAACATCTGGACACTAACAAAAGATGATAGGTGCCTTCCTCAGGGTGTCAAGAGTAGGAATTATATTACATTTCTGTGTAGCATGTTACTTTCAAAAAACTAGAATGAAAATAATCATTTCCCTAGCCGCGGTGATGATTTTAAGTCAGAGATTCTCAAAATTGTAGTCTCAGCAGCAGCAGCTGGAATGAAAATCTGCCCAGGAGGAAAACTCTCAGGTCCCACCCAGACCTACTAAAGCAGAAACCTGAAAGGTCAGTCAGGAAAGGCAGCCAATGTGCTAACAAGTCTTCCTGGGGACTCAGGTGCACACTGATGCTTGAGAACAGTGCTTTTCAGGCTGGGCATGCAGCTCGGCTGGGGATATCCTTGCCTAACATGTCCAAAGCCCTGAGTTCGACTATTCGAACTCCAAAAATACGTGTTTTTACATGCCTGCAGTGCTGTCTTGGGAGGTAGGAGGAGATGAAGGAGTTCCAAGCCATCCTCTTCCACACAGGAAGTTGGAAGCCAGCCTGATGTGCTTGAGACTGCCTCAAGACAATAAAAAACAAAACAAAACAACCCAGTGCTTTAAGGTGCGGATGGAATCCTTTTCCTTCCTTCCCTCCCTTCCTTTTCTTAAGACAAGGGCTCCACAGCCCAGGCTGCCCTTGCTGTACAGCTGAGGATGACCTTTAACTCTAGATCCTCCTGTTTCTATCTCCTAAGAGCTGGGATTACAGATGTGTACTACCACACCCAGCTCACGCTCTTCTTTAACCTTTGACATCTGCTATACTAGTCAGTGATGCGTGCCGCATCCATCTCAGCAGTGGGAAAGAGGGCTGCCTGGTCTGCCTCTAGCTGTGTGATCCTGGAGATTCCTTCTAGCTTTGGTTTCATTTATTAATGTAAGAGAGAAAAAAGTACTTACCTTATAAGACTGTGGTAAGGATCAGACAGTGCTTAGCACATCTAAGTGGTCAATTATGCTAGCTATTATTACCTCAATAAAGAAGAGTCACCAAGCCCACCACTTCATGGAGTTAGTTCGATTCCCAGCTAGGTTTCTCCAAGTCCATGATTTTGCACCATGTGTATGTGATACCCTTACATTAGTCTTCGTGTTTCTAGATTCTAAGAAGTAACATGTCCCAAAGTTCTGCAAAGAGCCTTGAGGTCAAGGCCAATCCTACATTCTCTGTTCATTGTTCTGTTCATAAGGCTGTTTATAACCTGTTCAACATGTGATCAAGCATCCAAATGTATACCCCTTTGGCAAGTAAATGGAGTGGTACAGTGACTGGTCCTCATGTAATGGTGAAATTGGGAAGGTATGGAAGAGTGTTGACTCCCAACAGGGCTCTAGGTGGTAAAAGAAATTAAATCTTGATCCAAAAAAAAGCCACCAAAGTAAAAAATACTAGTATTTATTGGTGCTAGGGATGAAACCTAGAGTCCCATATATGCTAAATATGGGTTATTACCACTGGGGGTGGGGTGGGGACAACACCCTAGGCCAGCATGGTTTTTTTTTTTTTTTTTTTTTTTTTTGTTTGTTTTTTGAGACATGGTTTCTCTGTAGCTTTGGAGCCTGTCCTGGACTAGCTCTGTAGACCAGGCTGGCCTCGAACTCACAGAGATCCACCTGCCTCTGCCTCCCGAGTGCTGGGATTACAGGCATGCGCCGCTGCCGCTGCCGCCACCATCACCACCACCACCACCCGGCAGCCAGCATGTTTTTGATGCAACTTTCAACTTCTGGTTCCTTCTTAGATTCTGAGCTCCAGGGAAGTTAACCTTATTTTCTCTTCTCTCACTGAACTATAAATAGTATCTACCGAGTAAACACTCACCAAACTCGTAGTTCATTAGGAGGAAAGCAAGCTGCTCAAATTGGGTATCTCTGCTGAGCTTCTGTGGCTACCACCTAGAGCTACTCCAGTCTGAAGGGTCTCAGGCAGGCGTTTCTTTCAGCTATACACTATTCTCATTTCACATTATGCGTACGTATGTCTACCTGTATGTGGATATGTGCATGTGAATGTAGGTGCACATGAGGGCTAGATGTGAGGGATCCCCCTGGAGCTGGTGGTTGAGAGTCATTTGACAAGAGCAGTATACTGTTGAGCAACCTCTCCAGCACCTGTTTTCAGTTTTGTGACTGAGTATTAGCAAAGCTGGCCTCAAACTTGTGATCCTTCTGCCTCAGCCTCCTGTGTTTTGGGATTACAAGTGCCAGCACACATGGTGTCTAGCGTCACTTTCACGACTCGGGGATGGGTTCTTACTATGATTCAGGCACAGGTCGATTTGGGATCATTATTAGGGACCAGCCTGAAGGCACATTCAAAAAGTGGTCTTGGGAACCTGAAACCAGAAGAAAAGCCAGTTGTTGGAATCCTCACCTCTCATTCATTCTTGGGCAATAGCTCTTTAACCAACTTCAAGGTTTCTTCGCACCCTCCTACCTAAGCCTCAGGTTCCTTGGGTGTCAAGGTTTCACATTTAGGCAAGGGGCTTAATGCATCCTGTTCAAGCTCTACAGCATCCTTATAGCGTGTCAGAGGAAGCCACTTTACAATGAACCAAGGATACACGCACAAAGTTCCAAGGCAAGAACACTGATCTTCTAGTTGAAACGCCTTCTAATTCTCCACTTAGTATACAGCTAAGAGTGGGGAGTCAAGCTTATTCTTAGGCAGAGTATGGGGAAACATGAAGAGGCCCTGGCCAAGGAAGCCTGAGTTCTGATGGTGACCATCCTGCAATAGGCCTTTCTAAGGCCCGAGTACCTTCTCACTAGAAGGATCGAGTGTCTTAGTTACAGGAGGTTAGGATTCCATTTTGACAGTATACATGAGATGACTAAGGACGGCTTACTACAGAAAAATCCTGCTCCAAAATGTCACAGTAATTAGCAATGTGCTGAACACATGGTTGTTATGATTTAGAGAGCTGTGGTAGTACTTTAATCAAGAGCCTTTCTGCTGCATGTAGTAACAAGTCACTTCAGATCATGTTTAAAAAAAATCCAGATGCACTCTAAGCATCCCCAAGGATGAATGAAGACCAAGGCAAGGATACAGGACTGGAGGAAGAAACCAGGGAATCTCCAGGCTTATCAAAGCCTCCTGTCTCAGGCTTGTTCACCAATGCCAACTCCTGCCATGTGAAGTACTCATCTAAGTCATCCTCCAGGTCATCTTTCCTCGTGGTGACCAACATCTCCTTCATGCAAAAGCCTTAAGATACAGAACCATCTTTGGGCATTTCAATGAGTTCACCTTGGCTTGACCAACTAGCAGGCTGGAGAAGATTGAAGAGGACGAGACAAGAAAGCCACCGGGGTGCTGGGTCGGGTAGTCTGCACAATGCCTTTAGAGACAGTTGCTACATCAGCTGCTTAGCTGTTGATACCAAAACAAACCAGCAAAGAAGCCTGGTGTGGAGGCTGGGCCTGTAATCCCCAAATTTTAGGAGGCTGAAGCCTGGACTACATAGTGAAACCCTGTCTCAAAAAACTGAAAACAGCAGCAATAAAGTGTGTAATTTTCTACAGTTCAGAGTGGCCTCCTTCTTTCTCACAAGTATCTATGGAACACATCAAAAGTTCTAGTAGTGTAGAGTTCACATCTCAAAAAGCCTTAATGCATGCTGGAACCCAAGCAAACAAGGCTGTTTCCTGGTTCCACCCTTCACTGGACTGGGCTGATGCCTACAGGAATGATGAAGAAAAGCCCAATTTCTTTTTTCCTTTTTTCCTTTTTTTTTTTTTTTTTTTTTGAAGCAGGGTTTCTCTGTGTAGCTTTGCGCCTGTCCTGGAACTCATCTGTAGCCCAGACTGGCCTTGAACTCACAGAGATCTGCCTGGCTCTGCCTCCCGAGTGCTGGGACTAAAGGCGTGCCCTGGAAAAGCCCAATTTCAGTGCTGCTGTACTTGCACTGTTAAGTTGACTTTCAACAACCTGCTGACGTTCACCTGCTTCTTTAGACTCACAACCCTGCCAGGGAATCATTTTGTGGATACACTGCAGAGAGCCTGGAACACAGTGGGTGTTCAATGTTAGGTCAATCTTATGCTAATTTTAAAACGAGAATAAGGATCTAACATATAGTTGGTCTAATCCCTTTGGGTCATTCTGCTTCTATACCTCACAATAGACAGAGCAGAAAATAAAACCAATCTCAATTTTGCTCATTTCCCCTTACACATAGCTTATAAATACTGACATATCTAGCTCAAAAGCACAAAACACAAAGAAACTACGAGAAAGTATTTTTAACAAAAACCACTAGTTTAAACAGCCTAGAGTATCACAGAAATTTCTACTCTAAAACATGCAGAGGCAGGAGGAGTCACCCAGAATCACATTTTACTCTATGATCTTTATATTGCTTTTCACTTGAAAGTTTGAAGCAATGTGAAATGGATAGAAATACTTTGCTAAGAGAACAAAATAAACCACCACAGCACATATATTGATAAAAATCTTTCACCTATGCCTACATCCAAATACAAGATTATGTCCAGTAGTGGATCATATTCTGAGGTTTTGTAAAGCAAATGGAAGTATTAGGAAGGGTCAATAGAAGAGCCATAAATGCCCTGAAAGCAGGAAGTTGACACCATTTTAAATATAATTCATATATATATATATATTTAAAATCAAACACAATTAAATAGAATATGGTTTAAGTACATGAATACTTCAGAATAACAGAGTTGGTACATAGTACCAAAAACTTACACACAGCCTTTTTGCTTCTTCTGTTGATAAACAGTGTGCCTCTATACAATCAATATTGCAATGAAATAAATTCTCTATTCATTCAAGACTTTCCCAAGGACAGAGGTGATTAATAATATATATACATATACATATACATATACATATACATATATATATATATATATTTTTTTTTCTTTTGCAAACACTGAGCAAAAGCAATGACACCTAAGACAACTTCCTTCCTCTCTAACTCACACGCAGGAGGCACTGGCCTCTCATGGCCAGGGGAGTGTGCTTGCCAGCGGGTGGCCCCACCAACGGCCCTGCTACAGGCGCAAAGCCAACTAAGCGGAAGGGCAGCGAGTGAGTTTGCTACTGTCTGAAGACAGAAAGAGAAAAGGCAACTGTACATTCCCACTCACAGTGAAGAACTGGGGAGACACTACAAAGCGAGCACTTCCTCCCCCACCTTATTAAAAAATAACAGCTGAGAATGTGTTCCAAGTACCACATGGCAAAAACTGGAGTGATACTTAATTTTTTCCAGGTGTATTCCAAAGAGGGAATAAAGAATCTGGAGCATGGCATTCCTGTGGAGGAATGGGTCTTGATGCTCAAAGTAAACTAAATGTGCCCTTTTGCTAGCAGAGGAGAAACTAGCTTTAAGGATATAGTAACATCACAGGAGTGAGTGAAATGTGGAAATTGTGTTCTGTCACCAAAGAGAAGGATGACATCACTGAGGCTTGACTTATGATTTGCCAGCTTCTCTCTAAATGAATGCCTCTGTGAAGGAAGACTACACAAGGGATCGTCGCCCGCTTCACAAGCTGCTGGCCCACATCACCACTTGGAGCAGCATGTTCCAGGTAGCACTGACTCACTGTGAATTTTAGGACAAAAACAAGCACCACTGTCTCGTGCTTTCTGATACTGCTAAGGATGGAGTCGGCTGCAAGCATGTGGACCACATACCAACTCACACTCTCTGCCTCACAGGATGTGGTCCCTGTCTATTCCAGTGGGTAACTCTCTCATAGTGGGTTACAGCTACTGGAAAACTACTTGTCTAGTAATGTTACCAGTACCACTTTGTATCTTGTGACTCACTGTGTTACCATCATGTGCATCTATGTCTACATTTAACAACAGATCTTGGACTGTCTTGCATTCTTTCCTGGAAACAACAGTGATCTAGCAGTGGGAAAGAAATGCAGTGCTCCATTTTCATTGGCTGTGTTGAAGAATCCAACCAAAGGGAAAAGTTCTTATTTTTCAAAATCACATTTCCTTATCTCTGGTTTCGAGTCACAGCTGGGAAAAAAGAAAAGAAAAAGAAAAAGGTAAGGTACATTCCTATAGTGATATAGTATCAGCACAGATAAAAGAAATGTCCAGCACGTACACAGTGCTTCCTATGTGCCAGAGCTTAGGGCACAGCTGAGTACTTTCTTGTGAAGCAAAGTATTAACCATGCTCAGATATCCCAAGTCAACAGGAGCTTAAAGAAGCTAAGAACTTGCTTTTATTTTTCTGTTTTGGCAATGGTTATTAGAATGAAACCATTCATTTTTCTCTCTGTGTGAGTTCATGTGTATGTATGTATGTATGTATGTATGTATGTATGTATGTATGTATGTGTACTTGTGTGCACATTGTGTGGAAGCCAGAGGTGAACATTCTTCAGGGACTGTCTACCTTGTTTTTGAGGCAGGTACTCTAACTGGCCTGAAGCTCAGAAATTAGGCTATGTAGTGAATCCTAGGAATCCATTTGTAAGCACCAGAATTATAAACAAACGCTGCTGTACCTGGCTTTTTAGTGTGGGTTCTAGAGACCAAACTCAAGTCCAAAGTACTTGTGTGTGTGTGTGTGTGTGTGTGTGTGTGTTTCCCCTGAGACAGGGTTTCTCTGTGTAGTTTTGGAGCCTGTCCTGGAACTCACTGTGGAGACCAGGCTGGCCTCGAACTCAGAGAGAGATTCGCCTGCCTCTGCCTCCAGAGTGCTGGGATTAAAGGTGTATGCTACCACCGCCTGGCAATGTTCTTATTTTTTAACATTTATTTATTTCAGCTAGGGCTGTTACACAGAGAATCTGTCTTGTAAAAACAAAACAAAAGAAAAAAGAAAAAAATGTATTTATTTTATGCACATTGGTGTTTTGCCTACATGTGTGTCATTTTCGTCACAGCAACAGAAACCCTAACTAAGATAAGTATTGTTTCATCTTCAAGGATGTGGGGTGGGGGTGCTCTTCCATCCATCCACATTCTTTTGTCGCTTATTCCTGTTTGGTCAGGAAATAGACTGCAGGTTTCAATCAGTTACAATTAATGAAATTTGTTTTATGGCTGAAGATACGGCATATCCTGGCAGATGATTCTTGTGCACATAAAATTGTGTAAGGTGGGGATGGGAGATGGCTCAGACATGTCGCACAAGAACGAGGACCCAAGTTCAGAGCCTAGCACCCAGGTAAGCATGCACAGTGGCATGGGGTGGGAAGGCATAGACAGAAGGAGCCCTGGGGCTAGCTGAACAGCTAGTCCAGAAGAATCTGCAAACTCCAGGGTTAGTAAGAGAGACTGAGGAAGACACCTGATGTTAAACTATGGCCTCTATATGCACACACATGAACATGTGAACACACACACACACACACACACACACACACACACACACACACACACATAAAAATTTTTAGAAAAAAAATTCATCTAATAAGTGTCAAAAAAATTTCAATTAAAAAAAAAAAGCCCACTTGGGTAGTTTGTCTTTTTCTTTTTTTAAAGAAGTTCACTCATTCATTTATTATTTACTTTTATTTTATGTGCATTGGTGTTTTGCCTGCAGGTCAGATCTTTGAATTATAGACAATTGTTAGCTGTACCTGTGGGTACTGGGATTTGAACCCGAGTCCTTTGGGAGAGCAGTCAGTGCCCTTAACCATTGAGCCATCTTTCCAGCCCCCTTGTCTTGTTTTATTTAGAGTATTGTTATATGGCTATGCATTCTTTGCGCTCCCATTGGAGTACCGGCTGGTTTTAAACTCATGATCCTCTACTTCCAGGCTCCTGAGAGCTAAGCTTACAGGTTCTACTACCACACCCGGCTTAAAAGAACCTTCTTAAGATTGATTTCAGTTGTTTGGTCACTGGAAATGAATTCTCTCAGGTGTTGTTTGGCTTATAAAAAAAGCCCTTTACTTAGGTACTTTGAAACCACTGGATCAGTTATCTTCTGGCTTGCTTAAATTTTGACAAGAGGATTGCTGTTCTTATCCATGTGTAATAACATCTCCAGCCATTTTAAAGATTTTCCCTTTATTACTGGAAATCACAATTTATGTTATGTGTCCTAGTGTTTCCTTTATATTTATTTTGCTTTTGTATATAGTTACAATTTTAATCAAATTTGGAAAAAATTTAATCATTATGTGTTTGTTTGTTTTTTCCTCTCTAAATTTTTCCTTTTCATTCTTCAGTTCATCAAATCTCGTGGGCTCTACAGATTTGCCTTCTTTACTTCAGAAGCCAAGTGTCAACAGTGGGCTAGGGAATCACTTCAATTCTACTGCTTTCAAAGATTACACACTCACTGTCCACTATCTGGAAACATATTTTGTTTTGTTCATCAGTCTTACAGTTCCTTATGATGAAAGGTAATTCCTATAGTAGTTAATACTTCAGAGGCAATAATAGAAGTATTCTAATATCTCTGTGTGTGTGTGTGTGTGTGTGTGTGTGTGTGTGTGTGTGTGTGTACACATGGAAATTCAGGTATCTGAGGCATCAAATCTTGGTGTTACAGATGGTTGTGGATTCGGGGAACCAAATTCAGGTCCTGAGCAAGAGCAGTATGCACTCTTACCCACAGAGTCCTAATTCCAGCTCCCTTTTTTTTAAATTAAACACTCAAAATGTGTGCGTGTGTGCACATGTGTTTGTTTATTTACTTTACAAAAGCCAGGTCGGGGCAGAGATACAGTTCAGTTGGTAGAGTGCTTTGGTAATATTCACAAAGCCCAAGGGTTGCTCTCAGCACCACACAAACCAGTTGTGATTGCACAACCTATAATTCTAGCAGCTGGGAGGTGGAAGTGGGAAGATCAGAAATTCTAGGTAGACATTAGTCACAAGACTTTGAGCCTAGCCTGGGCTACATTAAGACCCTGTCTCAAACAAACACCAACAAAAGGCTGTCAGAACAGAAGCCATCCTACCTTTGTAGATCTCTCTGATGGTGGATCATAGTGTGCCTGCTGCATAACATCACTTACTATCATCTTAGCAATCTTCCAAGCTAGTTCCTCTTGGGCCTGAAAGAATAATTCAAACTGCTGGTAATGACCATTCATTCGGAGGATCAAGACACATATAATCAGTCTTCCAAACATGCCTATCGTTTGGATAAAAAGCACCTTCCCATATATCAAAGAATCTGGGCACCTGTGGCTATGACATATTAACACGTAATTCACTGTCTGACAGAGTCAGCTACTGAGTAGCCAACATCATGACTACTTTGTTTGCTGGTAAGAACAGAACACTTTTCTCCCATCTCTCGATGTACTTAACTATTCTAAAGACAAGCTTCCCTGCTAACACCACAATTGAAACTGGTGAAGAAAACATCTCTCCACCTGTCTCTACACTAATGACCTGGTGGTGGCTACAGTGGCCACAGTCTCTGAAGATACCTTCACTGTTAACCCTGGACAATTATTAAATGCTAAGAGGAGCCTCTCCTGTTACAGACAGGATAAGAGGGCACTGATATGTCATCTGTGAAACAAGGAAACTGAAGGAAGAGAACATGGGGCCTTCCTGAGACAAAGCAAGCCTTCTTCTGTAAGAATACACTCAAGACTTACCTCATCAGTATTTCCTTGCACCCACTTCTTCATAGCTTGTGAGAACATGAATCCTAGGAAACAAAGCCAAAATGAGTATGGAGTTTAAGTGTAATTTTACAATACTAATGTTTTTAGGTGATATCACTTAGACATACCTATTCTTTTCTAGTGTTCCATTAAAAACATTAATAAGAAGAGCTTATATTGCTTCTGTAAAAGTGTTTAAAATCACTTTGTGGAAATTGTAATTTAAAATTCTGGGTTTTCCCTCTATTCTTCTTACCAGATGAATAAGACTAAGGTTGAACTTGGAGCTAACCCTGAAAACAAACCAACCAACCCCTAATCAATACAATGGTTTGGTGTAAGAATCTACCAACACATAAGGAGAATGATGGATGCATCTGTTTTTCTCCTAAGTCTGAAAGAGTCATTCAAGTATTTCCTTTCTTTTTATTTTCTTTCTGTTTTTTTTTTGGTTTTTTGAGACAGAGTCTCCTCTGTGTAGCCCTGGCTGTCTTGGAACTCACTCTGTAGACTGGCCTTGAACACATAGAGATCTGCCTGCCTCTGCCTCCTGAGTGCTGGGATTAAAGGTGTGCATCAACACCGCCTGACAGTCTTTCTTTAAAAAAAAAAAGAAAAAAAAAAAACTTTAAGAAATTATTTATTTATTGGGGACGAGTTGGAATTCATAAGTGTAGAGATCAGAAGACAATTTAGAGGAATTGATTCTTTCCTTCCACCATGGGTATCCTGGGAACTGAACTAATGTTGTCAAGTTTGGTCACAAATGCCTTTATTCCCTGAGCCATCTCTCTAGTCCTGGAACTCACTCTGTAGCCCAGGCTGGCCTTGAACTCACAGAGATCTACTTGGCTCTGCCTCCCAAGTGCTGGAATTAAAGGCGTGCGCCACCACTGCCCGGCTCCAGATTAATTCTTAAGGTAAGACTCTAATTAATTCAGCAGCTGAGATGAGCCTATATATGCCATTCATGAAAAATACAAAATCCAGATCTTTTTCCTTCAATAAAATTTATTGAAGGTTAAAAAAAATAAAAGAAAAAATATTGCCTGGTGGTAGTGGCACATATTTTTAATTTCAGGACTCAGAGGCAGAGGCAGGTGAATCTCTGTGAGTTTGAGGCTAGCCCTGGTCTACATAATAAGTTCCAGGACAGCCAGAAGTCATAATAAAGATCCTGTCTCAAAAGATCCTCCATTTTGTAGGCTTAATTGCTATTAAACTTTCTGTTCATCTTTTCAGGTGGTATTTTAATATATAACTTCAATATTAGGAGAGTCTCAATTTTTTTGGCCTGACCTACAGACCAGACTGGCCTCAAACTCACAGAGATCCACCTGCCTCTGCCTCTCTGTTTCCCAAATGTTGGGATTAAAGGATCGTGCCACCACAATGATATGGAGAATCTGTTGAATAACTATACTATTTCCTACCAAAATGTATAATTTCCAGTTTACAAGAAATGCCAAGGAAAATAAGCTAAGTAACATAATTAGGAAAATCTAGGAGGCAGAGAATTCTGGAATTAGCCTGATAAGTTTAACAAGTCAGAGGCTGAAGAAAGGAACCAAGCCAGAGAAAAAATGATAGACTATACCCTTTATTTATAGCTCTGGGCCTTGGCCTAGTGCTTGGCACTCAGGATTTTCTGAATGTAGCAATGACCACCAAAGGAAGTAGGGTGCACAGATGTACTTAATCAAACAGCATACACTACTAGTCATGATTTCATGTAATGTGTCTTGATTAAAAGGTCAAATAACAGGATGGAGAGTTGGATCAGAGGTTAAGAGCATGGGTTGCTCTTGCAGAGGACTTGAGTTCAGTTCCCAGCACCATATGGTAGCTCACAATCATCTGCAATTCCAATTTCAAAAGACCAAGCCCTCTTCTGCCCTCCATGGGCATCAAGCATGCACATGCACGCAGCACGCACGCACAAACCTCATACACATAAAATAAACCTCGTAATGGAAGGAACTGCTGGCAGAAATGTAATCCCATTGCCTGTTCTTCTAATACAACACAAAGCAAACTGCTCTTCCATTACGTGCCTAACTCAGGGGCACCGCCATTCCTCTCCACTCTTCTCTTAAACCGCTGTGTTCTGGTTCCAAACGGCTGCCAGATCAATTCCTTCAACGCGGACTGTCACATCACTTCCCCAAGCCAAACTGCCAGGACTCTCCATTAGCCTCTCTAGTCTTTGCACTGGTCCTTACTACCTTCTACCATTCTTTTGTCTGCTCCCTCTACTCCAACACACTGGTCTTGTCTGTTGATCACGTGGTGTGCTCCAATTCAGCCCTCCTCCTCCTCCTCCTTTCAGCTTAGACACCGCTGGACCGACACCCCTCTTTCTGGAACCTTGGTCCACCCTAAGCCTAAGCTAAACTTTCTGAAGATTATTTTTCAAATACTACTTCTCACTTTTCTGACAACCCCTTATCCTGCATTTAATTTATTATACTTTCAGTACTTTAGCTAAGTAAGAACATATGCATAAGCTGGGTTGATGTTTACTGTCTCCTCCAGTCTCATGAGTTACACAGACAACAGTACCTGTTTTCTCCTAAGCACTGGGAGTGTCAGATGCACAGTAGACACTCACTACATTTTAGAATGAATGGCATGAAGAGATTGAATAATTAGGATGAACAGAAACAGAGAACTCAAAAGCCATTTACTGGGCTAGGGGCACAGCTTAGTAGAACACTGCTTGGCATGTACCAGGAACTGGTGTAATCCCCAGCACTGAAAAAGTGTTACATTTTCTTTACTCTCTATGCTCTTTTCAGCCAAACACCTTAGACACATTTGATGAGACAGGAAATAAACCAATGAAATGGGTAAATCAAGTCAACTAGAAAGCAGACTATTCTATATTACTTCAATAACTTGCTTTTTTTTCTTTAAAAATGTCTATCTGACTTTAGAGTAGATCACTCATCAAAAGAGTGGTGAAATTCTCTATCAAAATATAAATGAATTAAGGCTCAGCAAGTAAAGCATTTGTACAGGTGTGAGAACCTGAGCTCAATGACCAGCACCCATGAGAAAGCCAGGTGTGGTAGTGTGTGAATGTAATCCTAGTACTTATATGGTAGAGAGGAGGTGGAGGTACCCACACTCGTACATCTAAACATTAAACATTACATACAACCTACACTAAGAAAAAAAAATGTAAGTGTGTTTAAAAATAGATAAAGCACAAGGAAGCCAGTGCTATTAAACCCAAAAGGAAGAATAACAACAGCTCCTATTTTAAACCTAATCAAGCAGGGCATTTTCTTTTACAAAGTTGGCATCATTTATTCAATGCAGTAGAGTTGATCCAGCCACACTGACAAGTTCTAGATGTCATCTGAATGGATCCATATTTGTTTCCAAAATTTTCTTGTGTGAACCAATTATTTAGAACTGGAATCAGTCACAAAGAATGCATATATATATATAAAGACTTGAAACAGTTAGGTGTGCATGTATGCCTTTAATCTCAGTACTCAGGAGACAGAAGATGACAGATGTCTGTGAATTCCAGGCCAGTTAGGTATATACAGTGAGACTGTCTCAAAATAAATAAATAAATAAAAACAAAAAAATAAAAGACAAACTTGAGGGGCTCAGTGGGCAGAGTGCTTGCTATGTTCAGATCCCCAGAACCCACATAAAAAGTTGGGTGTAACTGTATATCTGCAACCTCACTGCTGAGGTATGAGTTGGTGGAGACAGGCTGGGGGTAGGGTTTGATTGGTCAGTCAGTCTAGCTGAAAGGCAAACTTCAAGTTTTATTAAAGACCGTTTCTCACTTCCTTTCTCAGACACTTCTCCCCCTTCATAGGACCTACTGCATGCCACTGAGTTTCACAGCTTTGCCTCTTTTTTAGTGTATTTATTTCCGACCTTTCTTTCATTTAGCACTTGTATAATCAGACTGGAAATGGGGACAACGTTGTAAATTCTGTTGAAAATGAGATGCGAATTTTAAAAAAATCTTAAAAAAAAAAAAAAGACCCTGTTTCAAAAAATGTAGCTGAGCAGTGACATACACACACACACACCTTTAATCCCACCACAAAGGCAGAGGCAGGCAGACCTCTGAGTTTGAGGCCAGCCTGGGCTACAGAGTTAAGTTCCTGGAAAGGCTTCAAAGCTATACAGAGAAACTCTGTCTCAAAATACAAAACAAAAAATGTAAATATAAGGTGAAGAAATGATTAAGGAAAACATTCCCACAAAAATCTCTGGCCTCAACCCATGCCAGTATGGGTGAGTGAACACATGAATATATACCATATGTACACAAAATGAAAAAAGAAAAAAAAAAACTTTAAATCTTAAGACTTGACCAAACCACTCTTTCGACTGACTGTTAGACAAAGGATTTGGATTCCAATTTATTATTTTCCATACATATTTCATAATGATCTTCAGTAATAGAGGAAATTTCATAAACCAAAGGATCACAAGATAAGCCACAAGGCCAACCTGGACTGGATGTATACCTTTAAATAAAAACGAAAAAATATATCCCCTACTGCTGTGCTTTCTGTAGTAGCAAAGTCAAGTTCAATAACTTTTTATTCAAAGGAAGAGATTTTGGGGTTGGGGATTTAGCTCAGTGGTAGTGCTTGCCTAGCAAGCACAAGGCCCTGGCCTGGGTTCGGTTCTCAGCTCCGGAAAATTAAAAAAACAACAAGGAAGAGATTTTGAGGAGGTATGGAACACAAAGTCCTCACACTCAGGTGTATCTATAAACACAGAGTAAAACCTCAAGTCACAACCACTGTAAACCTTAAATAATCCTTCACTTACAGTTAGCATATAATGTGAGCCAAAGCTTAATATAAAGAATAAAAAAATACTACATACAACCTTTTGATTTCTTTACATCAGGTTCAGGCTCAGATTCTCGGATGAACTGCCCCAAGTCACTGACTCTTCCAAAGGACATCTTCCTAAACATGATGAAAAGAAGAATATAATTTCTAAAATTCAAAACCAAGTTTAAGTAGCTCATTTATAGCTCAAAAGCTAGAAACACAATTCATAGCAATTCAAGTTATTCAAAGGAAGGTTTAATTGAAATAGAACCTCTTTTCATGGAGACAATCTCTAATTCAATGGAATTACTTTTAAAACCCCAAAAAAGGTTTATGAAAAGTTAACAGTAGGTAATTCAAGTTCTGAACTTCCTTCTTTTCTTTTCTTCCTTTCTTCCTTTCTTCCTTTTTTCCTCTCTCTCTCTCTCTCTCTTTTAAGTTTTTCGAGACAGGGTTTCTCTGCGTAGTTTTGGAGCCTGTAGACCAGGCTGGCCTCGAACTCACAGAGACCCACCTGGCTCTGCTTCCCGAGTGCTGGGAATAAAGGCGTGCGCCGCCACTAACTGACTTTTATGTGAGGCTCTAAGTAAATGAACAATTCCATAAGAGTACATTTCATCTTCAAGAAAGAACTTATTTGGATTTTGTCCACCATTTTCTTTTTCTTTTTAAAAAATGTATGTGAGTATACTTGTTCATGTGTGTATGTGTGTGCATGTGTGTGTGTGTGGAGGCCAGAGGCTGATTTCAGGCATCTTCTTCAATTATTCCCCAATTCAACAATTATTATTGTTTTAAACTTATATTCAGTGTGTTTGTTTGTGTAGTTTCAGGGAAGCTCATCTACTAAAGCACCTGTGTGGAGGTCAAAGGACAGCTCACAGGTGCTAGCTCTCTTCTACCACATGGGTCTCAGGGATTCAATCGAGGTGGTCTGGATTGGCAGCAACTGCCTTTGCCTAATGAGCCGTCTTACCAGCCCTGTCCATCTTACCAAGCCCATGCCTGGCCTCCCCAGTCTGGAAACACAAGCCCATGCCTGGCCTCCCCAGTCTGGAAACACAAGCCCATGCCTGGCCTCCCCAGTCTGGAAACACAAGCCCATGCATGACCTCTCCAGTCTGGAAACAAGCCCATGCCTGGCTTTTTATTTGGTGACTGGAGGCCAGACTCAGGTCCATGTCCTTACACAACAAGCATTCTGTCTACCATTTTTAAAAGATCTCTATGATCATAAAACATTACTAAAAAGCTAGGCAGGCAGAAAGGCACAGTTGGTAAGGGTGCTTTCAGCAGCACACCTGGAAACTGGAGCTCAGGCCCAGAGAACCATGAAAACAGAGAACCACTCAACAAAGTGGGTCCTCTGGCCTCCACATCTGCACATGACATGTGTGCCCACATAGACATTTCACACAATCACACAATTTTTAAAAAAAATTACTACAAGCCAACACAGTCAATATTCACTTTCAAAGACATTTTGACAAAGTTTTTTCTAAACTTCTCAGCCAGCCAAATGCCACTGTTAAACTGGTAAGATCGAGTACAGCACAGGGTAAATAATCAAATCTATACAGGTTTATGTGTTCATCAAACCACACTTAGGAAAGGGTAACACACACACACACACACACACACACACACACACACACACACACACACAGTAGTGTTGATCTTCCTAGGTTTATGTAGTCATCAAACCATAATTAAGAAAGTGCTGTGGGATGTTCAAGTATGTCAAATGTGTTGCTCTGATAGGTTAAAATAAAACACTGATTGGCCAGTAGCCAGGCAGGAAGTATAGGGGACAAGCAGAGAAGAGAATTCTGGGAAGTGGAAGGCGAAGGCAGAGGCAGAGAGAGGTGCCAGCCGCTGCTGCCATGACAAGCAAGATGTAAGGTACAGGTAAGCCACAAGCCACGTGGCAAGTTATAGATGAATAAAAATGGGTTAATTTGGGCTGGGGAGATGGCTCAGAGATTAAGAGCACTGGTTGTTCTTCCAGAGGTCCTGAGTCTAATTCCCAGCACCCACATGGTGGCTCACAACTATCTGTAATGAGATCTGGCACCCTCTTCTGTATTCACAATAAATAAATAAATAAATCTTTTTTAAAAAATGGGTTAATCTAAATAAATGAAGTAGATAACAAGAAGCCTGCCACGGCCATACAGTTTATAAGTAATATAAGCGTCTGAGTGATTATTTTATATGTGAGTTGTGGGACCCCGGGGGCTTGGTGGCACCTGGAGAGAAGCTCTCCAGCAACAAAAGAAGTTCTTTATGCATGTCTAGTAAATTTCAGTAAGTAAAATATCCTATTGTCTTTCCAGTCTAGGCTCAAAAAACCACCAAGTTCATTCTCAAATACAAACTAAGTTTCCTAATAGTATATTAGTAATAGTATGTAACACACAAGTAATGTCACCACTTTTACTTTATGTGTATTGTTGTTTTTAAGATCCAGACTTAAAATAGCTATAATGGCCAGACATGCGGCACATACTTCTAATCTCAGAATTTGGGAAACTGAGGCAGGCAGATCTCTGTGAGCCTGGTATATGTACTGAATCCCAAGCCAGTCAAGACTACATAGTGAGACAATGTCTCAAAATAATTAAGTAAATAAATAAAACAGGTAAAATGTGAACCCAATGGATTGTGTAGAGCAGACAGCCTAGCGCACAGTATGTAACTATGGTATCATACTGGTACATATCCTCTGGTACACAGTATGTAACTATGGTATCATACTGGCACATATCCTCTGGTACACAGTATGTAACTATGGTATCATACTGGCACATATCCTCTGGTACACAGTATGTAAACTATGGTATCATACTGGCACATATCCTCTGGTACACAGTATGTAACTATGGTATCATACTGGCACATATCCTCTGGTACACAGTATGTAACTATGGTATCATACTGGCACATATCCTCTGGTACACAGTATGTAACTATGGTATCATACTGGCACATATCCTCTGGTACACAGTATGTAACTATGGTATCATACTGGCACATATCCTCTGGTACACAGTATGTAACTATGGTATCATACTGGCACATATCCTCTGGTACACAGTATGTAACTATGGTATCATACTGGCACATATCCTCTGGTACACAGGAGTGGAGTGATAGGAGAATGATGTGTACCAAGTGCTGCCTAGACATCAGACACTGTTTTTCAGAGCTTTCATGTATGACTTCCTTTATGCCCATGGGGAGCTGCAGTGGTAAATGAGGCACTAATAGATGAAGCAGCATGCCAAAAAGTCAACAGAACTGAAAACTCAAGAATGTTTTACAATTTGTTGTTATGCATGTACCCCTCATGTATGTGAATGCAGCTATACATGTGCCTCAGCACGTATGTAGAGGTCAGAAGAAACTTGATTCTCTCCTTCCACCATGGTTCCAGGAACTGAATGAACTCAGGTCTTTAGACTTGCTAGCCTGGAATTCACTATGGAGACCAAGCTGGCCTCGAATTCACAAAGATTCGTCTGTCTCTTGAATGCTGGGATTAAAGGTGGGCCACAATGCTTGGCTTCCTTATAATCACTACATTACATGACATATGAAAATGCTGGCTTTTTAAATTTTTTTAAAATTTCAAAAGATGCTAAATTCTACACAAGTTAAACTTACCCTGCGTATGTCCGTTGATATAAAGATTCTGGATCCAGACTTGCAGCATCCACAATTATTGCTTCATCAAAATTTTTCAGAATTTTAATACTGGCTTTTTTCATACTAGACTACAACAGAAATTATAAAATTAGTAGTAAATTATTTAAAAAAAAAAAAAAACAGTCCTGAGTTTGGGAGATGAGAGACTAGGATAGAGTTATTTCAAATATGTTTGTTGTATCACCCACCTCCTTCACTGAGGAGTGTACTGGCAATGACTCTTAAACACAGTCTACAGCTACAACAAAAGGAGGACAGCACAAGACCAAACACACAGCATACGTTTGCACACCAAACCCGTCTTGCTAATGACCTATGCTGTCCTCACATTATTTTTCTAATATGGAAAACTCAGCCATCCAGGCATTTGTATGTTACCTAATAAATATAATGCCTAACTTTTAAAGTGTAAAGATAAAGAGCCCCACCTACAGTGACTGAGTACAGTCAGGTCCCCTCCAGCATTCTAATTTAAAAAAAAAAAAAAAAAAAAAAAGGCTAAGCAGATCAGAATTGGCATTTTTCTGAAACAGAGAGCTATTCAGCTGACTCAGAAATCCAAATCTTAAAAATGCTACCTGGGCGGTGGTGGAGCATGCCTTTAATACCAGTACTCGGGAGGCAGAGGCAGGAGGATCTCTGTGAGTTTGAGGCTAGCCTGGTCTACAAAGTGAGTTCCAGGAAAGGTGCAAAGCTATACAGAGAAACCCTGTCTCGAAAAACCAAAAAAATTATGACTGGGTGGTGGTGGCACATGCCTTTTTAATCCCAGCACTCAGGAGGCAGAGGCAGGCGGATCTCTGTGAGTTTAAGGCCAGCGTGGTCTACAAAGTGAGTTCCAGGACAGCCAGAGCTGTTATACAGAGAAATCCTGTCTCAAACAAAACAAAATGCTGTTATGGATAGGCTCACGTGTATGTAAAATGACTTAATAGTTAACATCAGTCACTGAAGCATTATTTAAAATGCCAACTGGGAAGAACAAGCTTAACCTGTAACTAAGAGACAGATTAAATAAAATAACAGAATAGACAATATACTAAGAAAGAAAGCCTCAAAATATATAATTAACTAAGAAAGGAATACTGGGGTATGTTCAAGGGACTGATGTCGAGGCACTGTTACTCAGTGTGATGGTTAGTACTGTCAACAGACCTAGAATCACCTGAAAACAAAACAAAACAAAACAAACAAGCAAACAAAAAGCTTCCAGCGCACCTGTGAGGGGTTATCTAGATTAGGTCAAATAAGGTGGCAGGACACACCCTGATTCCGGTGGATCCAGTCCAGTGGAATGGGGTCGAGGAAAAAAATCAAAAGGAGAAAATAAGGAAGCTTAAGCATTCACTCTCTTCTTCCTGACTGTGGATGCAAGTACCCAACTGCATCAAGCTGACAGAAGTACTCAGGAACTGAGAGCTGTTCCTTCTTGAAGGTACTTTTGTCTGGTACAGTCCAGCAGTAAGTGAGACAAGCAACTCACATACTCTTAACTGTAAGACCAGACATCACCAGACCAACATTCATCTAGAGTGTAGGCAGTATTTCATGAGTTATAGATCTAAAATCCTCAATAAAAAGAAATCCAGCCTTAAGAGCAAGTAGGATTTGTTCTAGAAACACAAGGCATCTGAAAATCATGAGAAACTTAATACACTATATCAACACAATCAAACTCCCAAACTTATATATAGTCATCTTAGTAAAAAAAGCAAAAAAAAGATGTGTTAAAATCACCTACAATTGGGTTGAGGATTTAGCTCAGTGGTAGAGTGCTTGCCTAGTGAGTGCAAGGCCCTGGGTTCGATCCTCATCTCAAAAAAAAAAAAAAAAAAAAAAAAAAAATCACCTACAATTAAAAAATACAATTCACATTTAGCAATGCATTTCTTTAACCTTATAGAGAACATCTATTAAAAACAAAATGAACAAACCTAAAGCCTACAGATCTAGACTGAAGAGCACAGTAAAGGGGAGAAAGCTCAGCCGCGCCTGTCCTCTCTTCTCACTTCTAGTCTACACACAGTAGAAGCTCCAGGCAGCAGAGCAGCCAAGGCAAGGAAAGGAATCTGACTGCATCCCACGTGGGCAGAAAGCAAACTACTACAGTTTCTGGACAACACAGAAAATCCTAAAGCTATGAACCCTTAGCGCTAACAAGTGAGTGAGAGCAACACCAAAAATCATTGTTTTTCTATGCACTTTAAATGAAAAACCCACAAAGGAAATTAAGAAACCAGCTATATTTCTAATAGCCTCAAAATGAAAACTCTAGGGCTGGAGAGATGGCTCAGCAGTTAAGAGCACTGGCTGCTCTTCCAGAGGATCCAGGTTCAATTCCCAGCACCCACATGGCAGGCAGCTCACAACTGTCCGTAACTCTAGTTCCAGGGGATCTGACACCATCACACAGACATATGTGCAGGCAAAACACCAATGCACACGAAATAAAATAAATAAATAGGAAAAATCTAGGAATAAATGAACAAGGATATGTAATATTATAAAACAATGCTGAAAGAAACTAAGGACATAAATGGGAATATTCTAACTTCATAGACTTTAAAATGTATTATTACAATGGTAATACTCCAGAAGCATCTACTGATTTCATGCAGTCCTGGCCAAAATTAAAAAGCCAATCTCTAAGTTCACATGGAATGCAAAGACTCAGAATAGACAAAACAAAACCCAAAACTGGCTAGGTGTGGTGGTACTCAGGAGGCCAAGGAGTTTAAGATAAAGAGTTTAATAACACGACGTGCTACACAGGAAGACCATGTCTCAAAAATCCCAGATCAAACTACTCCAAAAGCTAAAACTAAAAGAAGATGCATACATCCTAGCTCACCAAAGCTACAGCATTAAAACCAACAGAACTGGAGCAAGTGAGATGGTGGGTCAGTGGGTAACGGGGCTTGTTGCCAAGCCTGACAACCAAAGTTCAAGCCTCAAGATTGATATGGGAGAAAGACAGAACCAACTTCCACAAGCTGTCCACACCTCCACAAGCAAGCTATGGCATGCCCAAGCCCATCTCCCATCCCCACATATAAACAACAACAACAATGGGATTGACGTAAGCAGAGACATTCAGTAGACTAGAACTCAAAGCGTGGAAAAACATACATACTTCATCAACTGTTTTTTTTTTTTTTTTTATTTCTTTTTATGTGTATCAATGTTTTGCCTGTATGTATTTGTGCATGCAGTGCCCAAGGAAATGAGAAGAGGGCTGAGCATGTCTTGGAGTTACAGAAGGCTGTGAGATACCATGTGGGTGCTGAGAATTGAACTCTGATTCTTCAGAAGAGCAGATGCTCCTCATCACTGAACCATTCTTCCATCTTGGTCAACTGATTTTTAAAAAGGGAATTAATTAACACAATATACAGTGCCAAAGGAACAGGAGGATATCTAGTGGAAAGAGAATGAAGCTGGGTACTGGGTGTGGTGGTGCACAGGCAGGTAGATCATTGAGTTTAAGGCCAGCTTGGTGTACATAGCAAGTTCTAGGTCAGCCAGATCTACATAGTGAGAGCTTATAACAACAACAACAACAATTTCTATAAAATAAAAGAATGAAGTTAACCATTTATCTTACACCATATATAAAACCAACTTTAAAATGGGTCAAAAACCCAAATTCTTAGAAAATAGTAAGTTATAAGTTTTTATTACTTTAGATTTGGCAATGATTTTTTTATAAAAAATGTATATGAATATTTGCTTGCATGTATGTCTGTGCACCACATACCTTGCCTTGTGTCCTCAGAGGCCAGAAGAGGGTATTAGAACCCCTAGAGCTGGCGCTAGACTGTTGTGAGCCACTATGCAGGTGCTGAGAATTGAACTCGGGTCCTCTGGAAGAACAGCCAGTGCTCTTCACCACAGAGCCACCTCTCCATGTTTGTTTGTCTAAGACAGGCTCTCATGCCAAGTGGAGTACATGCCTTTAATTCCAGCACTTGGGGGGTGGGAAAAGGCAGGTGGATCTCTGTGAGTTTGAGGCCAGCTTGGTCTACAAAGTGAGTTCCAGGATAGCCAGGGCTGTTACACAGAGAGAAACTCTGTCTCAAAAACACAAAACAAAACAAAAACACAAGATCTCACCATGTAGCCCTGGATGGAACTCACAGAGATCACCTGCTCTGTCTGCTGAGTGCTGGGATTAAAGGCAATTAAAGGTGTCACCATGTCCCACCACTTCTTTTTTTTTTAAGATTTATTTACTTATGCATATGCATGTGAGAATGCCCAGAGGCCAGAAGAGGGCATCAGAGCCTCTGAAACTGGACTTACAGCCAGTTGTAAGCTGTCTGATGTGTGTGCTGGTAATCAACTAGGATTCTCTATAAGTACAGCCAGTGCTTTTTTTTTTTTTAAAGATTTATTTATTTACTATGTATACAGTGAGTGTTCAGCCTGCAGACCAGAAGAGGGCACCAGATCTCTCATTGTAGATGATTGTGAGCCACCATGTGGTTGCTGGGAATTGAACTCAGGACCTCTGGAAGAACAGCCAGTGCTCTTAACCTCTGAGCTATCTCTCCTGCCCCATGCAGCCAGTGCTCTTAACAAATGAGCATTCTCCCTGGCATTCACATAATAATGTCTGAGGAACAACACAATGCTGACTCTGCACACACAGCAGGCACACTCTTGTGCATGAATACAAACACACTTGGTTACTAAGTTACCTAATTGGAAGGGAAGAGAAAGGGGGTTAGAATGGAGCTGGGTGTGGTGGAGAACACCTTTAATCTCAGTTCTCAGGAGGCAGAGGCAGTCAATCTCTGAGTCCCAGGACAGCCTGGTCTACACACTTAAGTTCTGGAAAGCCAGGGCTACGTAGTAAGACCCTGTCTCAAAAATAAATAAAATTCTGAAAGACACAACTTTACAAGGTGGTAGGGAATGGGAGGATAATGGGTAGGACTTTGATCAATATATACAGGTGAAATTTCAACAGAGTACATAAATTTTAAAAGTCAGTTAATTTAAAAAATTATTGTCCATGTCCACATTTGCATGATGTGGGGGTGGGCAACATGTGCCACAATGTGCACATGGAGGCCAGAGAAGAACTCTGTGGAGTATGTTCTTCCTTCCACCTTTAGTGGGTTTGTGAATTGAACTCAGATTGCATGACAAGTGCTTCTTCTGGTTGAACTTATCTCCTTGCCCTAAGTTAACGTCTTAACACCTCCTTTTGACTTGCTGCCTTGGGAACATCCCATTTCCTATGATTTTAGGGAGAATCAGGTAAGGTATGCTATCTAACACTTAAAAAATAAACAGCTCAAAAAGCAAGCAAAACAAATAAACAAAACAGAACAAACAAATAAACAAGGAAGGCAAGCCTGAGGGAGGAGGATGAGTCTTCTCCATGCGGAAGTCAGGGTGGGAGAGAGAACTGACCACTGCAGCTATCCTCTGGTTCCCATACTCACACACACATCAGACAGAGAATGTTTTAAACAAATTAAAACAACCTGAGTTCACTAGTAATAAAAAGTATCCTAAATTTAGTTATTAAAATTTCTCAAATAATTGTAAAAAGAGCTCTTCCGAGTTATAAAATACTTTTTACTGGGCTGAGGAGATAGTAAAGTGCTCACTATACAAGCATGAAAACCTAAGATCCACCACTAGAAGCCACACAGAGTCTGGGCATGGTGAAATGCTTATAACCCCAGCCCCTGGGATGTGAGGAACAGATGCAGTCCTGAGTGAATACCCTGAGTGAATGTCTATGGTGAACATGAACAAAGCATGTCAAGGACCCCAGTGCCTCAGAACCATGGAATGGCAAGGCCTTCCCTTGGTCTAAGTACAGATGTTGACAGGTGTTGCAGAAAATATCAACCATAGCTGCTTCTTCCTCGATGACTGCACCCTTACAAAGGCCCCCTACTGAGATTCAGCTGTATATAATAAATACACTGAATTTCTGGGCTGCTAATGCATCTTCAGAGTGCACAGCTCACCCAATCCCAGCTTTTCTATATATGTTACTGTCACTGAAACACAGTCAGGTCAATCTGAAAGCCATGCAGGTCATGGCATCTGGGAAGGTGGAGACCGGCAGATTCCTGGGCCTTGCTGGCCAGCCAGCCTAACCTAATAGCAAGTCCTGAGCCAGTAAGAGATGCTATCCCAAAAACAAAGATGAATAATGTCTGAGGAATAACCCCTGAGGCTGACCTCTCTGGCCTCTGCACATACAGCAGGCACACTCACTCTTGTGCATGAATGCAAGCACATCTGGTTACTAAAACGAAGAGCATGGCTGTCAAGCAGATGAAAGCTTTAATGAAAGACCATGGTACAATACAGCATAAACCTAATCACAACTGGTAGTCTGATTAGAATTTATAAGTAAGTTGATTGTATTTTCTTGTACTACTTAAAACATGTAAATAGGATCTGCTGCTGACATTTGAAGGAAAGGCTCTGTATGAATTCCTTTCCACTAACAGATTAAAATTAGCTAATACCTGAGCACTGGAGCCATCTGAACCACCTGAGTGAGAATCCTCAGGAAGGCAGACAGAGCCGTGAGCAGCCAGTGAAACATTCGCTCCAAGAAACTCATCTCCTCGAACTGAATGGATGAGGTCATTCAAATACTTGTAATAAAGATTGCTGGACAGAAAACCAGGCAAAAAGACCTGAAAGAGGAACAGCATTTTAGAAACAATCAGACACATCTCGTCCTTAATTTTAATAGCTTTACCTACAAGCCTACCCTTAACAGCAGCACTTGTACTTCTCCCTCTACCCCACCACCCAGTTCCCACTGCCACTACCAGGGTCCTTGGCCCACCGACACCTTCCATGGACATTACACAGCGGGAAGAAAACAGTCCGACTCTTTTTTTTTTTTGGAGCTGAGGATTGAATCCAGGAGCTAAATCCCCAACCCCAACAGTCTGACTCGTTACCACAGTGATTTTAATTCTGAACTGACTTCTCTGAGATAAATGATAAGGAATGGAGGCTGCAGAGATGGCTCAGAGGTTAAGAGTTTGAACTGATCTTGAAGAGGACCAAGTTTTGTTCCTAGAACCCATGTCAGTAACTCAAGCTCCAAGTGGATAGAACACCTCTGGCCTTCATGGGCAGTTTCACCCAGGTATATATACAAACCTATTACATAGACTTGAAAACTAAAACTTAAAAATAAATCTTTAAAAAAATTTACAAGAAATATGATTGGGGGTTGGGGATTTAGCTCAGTGGTAGAGCACTTGACTAGCAAGCACAAGGCCCTGGGTTCGATCCTCAGCTCAAAAAAAAAATATGATTGCTAAGGTAAATTCTAACCTTCAAATATATGGCAAATATATCGATCAAAGGGATGTTATCAATTTATATCACAGGCAATGCATCAGATTATCTATACCTACACAAGCTTCCCTAGCTGGTTTTTTTTATCTGTTTCCAAGTAACTAATGGCACTTGTAGAATAAATGCCAACTGGAGCATGCTTTTATGGTCATTATTATTTTTAAAAATTTATTTATTTATTATGTATCTCTGCAGGCCAGTAGAGGGCACCAGATCTCATTACAAGTGGTTGTGAGCCACCAAGTGGTTGCTGGAAATTGAACTCAGGACCTCTGAAAGAGCAGTCGGTGCTCTTAACCACTGAGCCATCTCTCCAGCCCATTTAATAATTATTAATGTTGCTGAATATACTAAGTACTCATGTTTATCGTTTTCATTTTCCATTATAGACTTCCTTTGCAACACTTAGCACAACTGTGGATATGTCTGTCTGTAATTAAAATGTCTTCTTACAGACTTAAGTTTCAAAGGTCAAAAGCCCCACTGTTTACCACTGTAACACCAATAACCAGTACAGAAATATTCAAAAGTATTTGCTGCATGCATCACTCATGTCTTCCTATCCTTTTTCATCTACCTGCTAGGATCTGCTACTGTTAATATTACTGCAGGGTAGTGGGGGCATGGTGGCTCATGTCTATAACCAGCACTTGGTAGGATGGTCATGAGTTCACAGCTAGCCTGGGCCACATGATCAAACTCTGTCTTGGAGAGTCTCCAACTCTCCCATCCCTATGGACAAAACCAAACCAAAAAAACAAAAAAACCCTAGTACAAATTCCTTACCAGTAAACATTTATTAAGATCTATTTTGTCCTCCTTCCCCCAAAAATACTGAGGATAGAACCCAAGATCTCCCACATGACAGTCAAGTGCCCTATCAGAGTTACAGACATAGTCCATTTTTATTTTTTGAGACAGGATTTCCCTCAGTGCCCAAGATGGCCTTAAATTTTCTCTTTTCTTCAATTTAATTTTATTTATTGTTGCACACATGCATACATGTGTGTTATGTGCAGGTAGGTGTCCATGGTCTATGTCACACATGTAGAGGTAAGAGGACAATTTTCAGGTGTCAGTTCTGTTCCCACCATGTGTTCTGGGAACTGATCTCTGAAAATCCTGCCAGCCCTTCTCTTTTCTGTCCTATGTCAGTTTATGTGTGTGTCATCCTCAGGAACTCGGTCTACTCCTTTCTTTTTCTTTTCTTTTCTTTTTTCTTTTTTCTGAGACAGGGTTTCTCTGTGTAGCTTTGCTCCTTTCCTGGAACTCGCTTTGTAGACCAGGCTGGCCTCAAACTCGCAGAGATCCACCTGCCTCTGCCTCCTGAGTGCTGGGATTACAGGCGTGCACCACCACCGTCCAGCTCAGTCCACTCCTTTAAGACAGGGTACTTGCTGGTCTGGAGGTCACCAATTTCTATACTGGCCGGCCAGTGAACCACAGGGACCTCTTGTCTCTGCCTGCTGAGCACAAATGTGTGCCACTCTACTCAGCTTTTCTAGTTTAGTTCTAGGAACCAAATTCAAGTCCTTGTGTTTGTAAGGCAAGCACTTTACCAACCAAGCCACCCCTATCTCTCAGCTTTGACCATTTAATCTTCTCACCCACCTGAGATGGCAGGCTGTGTGCCACCACACCCAACTACATCTTATCTCTATTTTATTTCTCATTAAGTTTTTATTTTTTTATATTCCCCCCAAGACTTGGACTTTCCTTTCAATTAGAAAATTTTTCATTTTAATCATGAAAAAGTTACTATTTTGTGTTGTTATTGATATGTTATTACATTATCTCTAGCTTTGCTATAACTTGCCTTTTATACTAATTCTTTTAAATTGAGTCTTCTTGTGTGTGTATGTGAATGTGCATGCAAATAAAAACCAGAGACTAATTTAGATGTCTTCCTCAATCACTTCTCAACCTTATCTTTTACAACAGGGTCTCTCACTGAACTTGGGCTCACCAATTGGCTGGATCCTCCTGTTTCTAGGTCCTCAGTGCTAGGATTACAGATGCCACCTCTCCACACCTGGCTTTTTAAGAAATTACTAAGGATCCTAACTCAAGTTTGAGTGAGCTACCTCCCTAGAGTCTAAGTCCAGTGTAGTGTGTGTGTGTGTGTGTGTGTGTGTGTGTGTGTGTGTGATTTTATAATAGTGCTTAATCAATCATTTCCCACCTGGATAAGCATGAAACATTTCAGTGACATAAACTTATGAGTTTTCCTTGGACTCAGTACAACTCCTGACAAATCTGCTCTAATTCATTAGAATACATTATTTACAAATATTAACACTATGATTAAGCTGTTAGTGAAACACATAAAATTAAGTGTTTCAATGCAATGATCAATAGAGAAGTTCAGTAACTGCCTGGGCCACTTAGCCTATGAAAATGAGGTTAATACACATCAAGTCAAGATTCAAAGCCTCTGCTCTTAATCACTATGCTATACCACTTGAGTTTCCCACTGCTGTTATACACTGTGTTACACAAGTAGAACTTGTTGTAGTTTAATATCTGAAAATGTTAGTTACCTTCTCCATGGTTGTCCAGGCCTGACGTAATGGAGTTGTGAAACAGTTAGGAAGTGGCCCACCTTCCCTGCAGATATTGGATTCAATTTCTAATCGTACAACATCATCAAATCCAAGGGGGTGTGTGGCTTGGAGGGAAAAGTACCTATGGCAGAAAGAGATTCCAGGTGTTCACACTTAGGCATTTTTATCTGAGGCTACATGACTCTGTTCCAGACTTTCAACTACAGAACCAGGTAAGGGAAGTGCCACTGGGTAACCTTTCATTATTCTCAGTTCCTATAGGAAATCTGTGCCTTCCTCATGTCTTCTAAACACCTTTAGTTCCTGACCAGCCAGCTCTGCTCTTTGAGTTTGAGTCAGGTTATACAGAGGCAAAGAAATCAACCAGCTGCACACACTTAATGGGCACTTGTTTTCTGTTTAGGAATTAAAAAGGAGTTTTTCAGAAATCTTCCTAAGACTATCATTTTCCTTGAAAAAAAGATTTGTGCACAAGATAAAGTGAGCATACCACCATACCTACAATAATAATAATAGTAATAATCATGGGAATCCAAAATGAACAGTAATAAGATGAAGCAGATGGATTAATTGGAGTTAACTCAAAGGACCTGCTGAACTTTGAGAGTAAAGGAAACAGTAGTTAGTGAGAACCTAAAAGTGTTTGAATGTAACGGGATATAGTCCACTAATATTTGTACTTGGATTCTGGACACGAAGTACAAGCAGGGGTAAATAAGGCTTTCAAATACTCTAGTGGCGTCTGTCCATCTATGACAGAAACACAGAAGGGGTGATGATGCATATAGGAAATAGAGGAATAAAAACAAGCAGGAAACTACAAAGTCCAACCTGACAGCCAACTAACAAAATAGCAGCACCCATAGGACAGCCGTCTTCAGAGAATAACTCCCAAAGTGAAAATGGGACCCTGGAAACACTCGGTCTGCTCTGGGCAGTTGCTGAGCTCCAGCCAGGACTGAGTGGGGCCCTGGCCACGCTCTGCGCCAGCGGTCACAAACTGTTCTTCTTTTCATCAGTATTTCCATAGTCAAAAGCACTTCTCGTGTGCTGTAAGCAATGACAAGAACTCTTCCATGAGTTCAACTTCCAGGCACCCCGACCAAACTTCAAATGTCCATTCTTCCCATTCAACAGCCATCACTGTCCTTCCCCAATACCTTCCACTAGCCCACCACAGCAGCGAGTACTGGGCTGAACAGGAACAAACAGATCTCCATTAGAGTTCTGCCGCTACCCTGCTCTATGATTTTAGAAACAATTTCCTTCATGGGACTTAGTTCCTTACCTTCAAAACAGAAAAACTGGACCAGATGCCCAACCTGATTATCCATCAGAATTATCAAATGTTTTCAAAAGAGTGAGCATTTCTGAGATTCCCCCTCAAACCTGCTGAATAGGAATCTAATAAGCAGGACTGAAAGTAAATTTTTTAAAAAGATTTATTTAAGCCGGGCAGTGGTGGCGCACGCCTTTAATCCCAGCACTCGGGAGGCAGAGCCAGGCGGATCTCTGTGAGTTCAAGGCCAGCCTGGGCTACAGAGTGAGTTCCAGGAAAGGCTCAAAGCTACACAGAGAAACCCTGTCTCAACCCGCCCCCCCCAAAAAAAATTATTGATTTATTTAATGTGCATTGGGGTTTTGCCTATATGTATGTCTGTATGAGGGTGTCAGATCCCCTGGAGTCACAGACAGTTGTGAACCACTGTGTGGGTGCTGGGAACTAAATCTGGGTCCTCTGAAGAGCCATCAGTACTCAAAACCTCTAGGCAATCTCTCCAGCCCCTGGAAGTGAATTGAAGTGAATTTTTTTTTTTTTTTTTTTTTTTGGTTTTCTGAGACAGGGTTTCTCTGTGTAGCTTTGCGCCTTTCCTGGAACTGCTCTGTAGACCAGGCTGGCCTCGAAATCACAGCGATCCGCCTGGCTCTGCCTCCCTAGTGCTGGGATTAAAGGCCTGCACCACCAATGCCCGGCAAAGTGAATTTTTAACAAGCTCCTAGATAAATCTTTTTTTTTTTTAAAGATTTTTTTTTTTTTATGCGTTTGAGTGTTTTGTCCACAAGTGTGTCTGTGCACCACATAGGTGCCTGGTGCCCTTGGATTCCAGGAAAGTGGAGTTATAGATGGTTGTGAACTGACACATGGGTGCTGGGAATTGAACTCCAGTCCTTTGGAAGAGCAGCCAGTGCTCTTAACCATTGAGACATCTTGCCAGCCCCTCTACAATGAATATTATACAGACAGCTTGACATAAACCTGTAGTCCCATGTTTAGCACCCACTGGTCTAGATATGCCTGGCCCTTTTACTCTAACATCACAGAGTTCTTGCTTTTTATTTAATTCTTTTTATGTGTGAATGTGCAAAATGTGTACAGGAACCCGCGGAGCCAGAATAGGGTGTCAAATCCCCTAGAGACGGAGTTACATACAGTTATAAGCTGCCTGAGGGGTGCTGGGAACAGAAACTGAGTCCTCCGAAGACCAGCCAGTGCTCTTAGTTGCTGAGTGGTTGCTCCAGCCCCCAGGCCTGTGAGGTTCTTTAGTCCTAAGTCACCTCTTTACATTTGTCTATGGACACAAACAACAAACTTCCTCACCAGAGAGAAAAGATAAACATACTGGTGATGGGGCTGGCCAGTTTTCTCACTTGTCCAAGCAGATGTTCTTAGTTTATTTACAGTATCATCCCCCCTCCCCCAACTTCTTGTCTTTGGTGAAAACTAGTGAGAAATTGGCTGGTGTAGTCCAGTAGTACAAGGCATGCTTAGTATGTACAAGGCCGTGGGTTCAATTCCCACCATTAAAGACAAACCCAAAAACTACTGAAAAACAAAACTAGTATTTATTATCAATGTAGATAGAATGTATGATCCATCCTTTTCTCTTTTCATATACATATGTATGCATGGTCACATGTACATGTGAAAGTGAGCTTGCATGTCATGTGTGTGCATATGTATGTGGAGGCCACAGGGTGATGCTGAGATTCTTCACTGATAACTCATCTACTTTCTTTGAAGCAGAGTTTCTTTCTTTCCTTAAGATGATGTTCTATATGATTTTATTATTAATACTATTTTATGTGTATGAGTATCTTGCCTGCATGTATGTCTGGGCAGCATGTGCAAGCCTGGTGCCTGAAGAGGCCAGAATGATGGCACTGGGTCCCTTGTAACTGAAATAACAGGTGTTTGTGAGTTGCCATGTGTGTGCTGGGCATGGAACCCCAATCCTCTTGAAGAGCAGTGGTGCTCTTAGTGGCTGAGCTATCCAGCTCCAAGGTAAGACTTCTTAATCAAACCCAGAGCCACCCAGTTTGTATCTGTGAAGCCCCCATGAGCACCCCACTCTGACCCTGCTTGCTCTATAAAAATCCTCAATTTCCTCAGCAGGGACTTTTGATCTGACTGGAGAGTTCTGCATCTGACACATCCAAATCAGCTTTTATGCAATGTCCGGCACACTCCTCTGACAGGAGATGGACCTTAGTCAACATTATTACCACAGTGTACAGCGAATGCTCAAAACCCCTGCTGAACACACTGACCAAACAAACTCACTTGTCATATAAAATCATGGCATCATTCTGTGCTTCCTGTCCATCATACTGGCCCTTTTTGGCAGCAAGCTGAGACTGGAAATTATCCGCTGCCAACCAGAATTGTAAGATATTCACTGCATCTTCTTTTTCCATGTACTAGGAAGAAAAACACAAAAGAGTAAGACAAGAAGCAGTTCCCTCACCACCTGTACTTTATGTTGTAAAAAAGATCCCCTTCACTCCACACCCTTCAGCAACATATAGAAACTTGAAGTAGACAAATTTTAAATATTCTTTCAGGGGAGAGGGGAGTAAATTAACATCAACAAAACCCCACACCATGTACAAGGAGATGCAAACTTCAGTTCACTGGAGTTTAAAAACAAAACAAAACACACACACACACACACAACCAGTCTAATTTGGACTCAATACTTCCTTACCAGTAATGACAATGAATTAACCAAACTAATTCTTTTACACCTAATCTCGGCTACCATTCCATGAGGACACATGGACACTTCAGGAAGACAATCTGAGCAAATAATGATCTCAAGCATGATCAGAAAGGGAAAAATAAAAAGTAAGTCAACTGTGTGTTTACTGCAGTCTTGCAAAAAGGCACAATTCAAGCACATGGGTTGCTGCTTTATGGAACTGGGAGTTGTTTGGCCAAGTGATGCTGGGGACCGTGAAGCTATAGCCTCCAGAAGTTAGACCAGAACTACCACAGGAATCTTTATAACAGTCATTTGTCTTGCAACAAAAAAATTTCATTTGCTAAAGCCTAAAAATCAGTTATATAAAGCTGTATGCCTCACCTGCTTTAGGTGGATAATATTGCTCCCAAAAGCCACAGGTTATTAAACCAAACTTAAGTGCCAGAGAGTGCTATCTTCCTACAAGCTATTGAGCATGGAAGCCCCCAAGGCCCTCAAAGCAATACAGGCAATTGCCACTGTGGCTGTTTGCCCACCAGAACTAGATGTTAAGACCCCATTTGCTGAAGAAACCACTTTGGTCACATGATAAAGAGAAACCAAGCTGAAAATGGAATGGAAGCTTCTTCCCTGCTGAATAGCCCTTATTAGTTGGAAGGCATCATTCGGTGTACTAGGGGAGAATTGTTACATACAATCTTACTTGGCTATAGTGTACTAACAGAGAAACATTACAATCTTACTTGGCTACAGACTCTGTGTCTAATGCTCCTGACCAGCCAGGCAAGATGTGCCCACTGGTACAATAGTGGCAAGTCTGTTATGGAGTGAACCAATTTGTTTTCTGATTCTATTTGATACCCACTTCAAAGGAAGGAATCCACATTTGGCAGTTTAAACCCAGTCAAAAGTTCAAAGCTGAGGAGGCCATATCTAGTGGGAAGACACTGCTATTGTTTTGCTAAATGGATATGATGTGCCTGTCAAGCTGTCTTGTAAATAACATGTTCATACACACAGATTAGTGCTATTAGTTTTGAGCTCCACCTGCCTCTGTTTCCCAGTGCTGGGATTAAAGGCATATGGCACCATGTCAGGTTGAAAAGCTTGTTTTTGCAGTGAACAGTGGTGATTTAGAGACCCCATAAATGACTGTTGAATATGCAACTATAAATGGGACATCTGTATCATTCCCTCCAAGGCTCAAGGAAAATCATGGAAGAAGAGTCAGAAAGAATGTAAGAGGTTGATTTTCTTTTTGAAACTGAGAAGCTTTTGTAGAGCAAAGGACACGGTCAACAAGACAAAGCGACAGCCTACAGAATGGGAAAAGGTCTTCACCAACCCCACATCTGACAGAGGGCTGATATCCAGAATATATAAAGAACTCAAGAAATTAGACATCAAAATGCCCAACAGTCCAATTAAGAAATGGGCTATAGAACTAAACAGAGAATTCTCCACAGAGGAAGTTCAAATGGCTGAAAGACATTTAAGGAATTGCTCAACATCCCTAATTATCCAGGAAATGCAAATCAAAATGACTCTGAGATACCACCTTACACCTGTCAGAGTGGCTAAGATCAAAAACACAGAAGACAGCTTATGCTAGAGAGGATGTGGAGCAAGGGGAACTCTCCTCCACTGCTGGTGGGAATGCAAGCTTGTACAGCCACTTTGGAAATCAATATGGCGCTTCCTTAGAAAATTGGGAATCCATCTCCCCCAAGACCCAGCTGTAGCACTCTTGGGCATATACCCAAGGAATGCTCAATCATACCACAAGGGCATTTGCTCAGCTATGTTCATATCAGCTTTGTTTGTAATAGCCAGAACCTGGAAACAACCTAGATGCCCTTCAACTGAAGAATGAATAAAGAAAATATGGTACATATATACAATGGAGTACTACTCAGCAGAGAAAAACAATGACATCCTGAGGTTTGCAGGCAAATGGATGGATCTAGAAAAAATCATGCTGAGTGAGGTAACCCAGACTTAGAAGGACAAACATGGTATGTACTCACTCATAGGAGGATACTAGATGTAAAACAAAGATGACTAGACTGCTACACAACTCCAGGGAGGCTACCTAGAAAACGGGACCCTAGGAAAGACACGGGGATCACCCAATGACAGAGAAATGGATGAGATCTACATGAACAACCTGGATGACAGTGGGAGAAATGAAGGGCAAGGTTTGAGGGAAGGGAGGCTTGGGGGAGCAGGAGATCCCAGCTGGATCAGGAACAGAAAGGGAGAACAAGGAATGGTAGACCATGATGGATGAGGACCACATGAGAACAGGAGTGGGCAGAGTGCTGGAGAGGTCCCCAGAAATCCACAATGATATATCCTCTGTAGACTGCTGGCAATGGTCGAGAGAAAGCCTGATCTGACCTAGTCTGGTGATCAGATGACTAAACACCCTAACAGTCATCTTGGAACTCTCATCCAATAACTGATGGAAGTGGATGCAGAGATCCTCAGCCAGGACCCAGGTGGAGCTCCAGGTGTCCAACTGTTGAGAAAGAGGAGGGTCTGCAAGAGCGTGAATTGTTGAAGCCAAGATTGCAAAAAGCACAGGGACAAATAGCCAATCAAATGGAAGCACATGAATTATGAACCAACAGCTGAGGAGCCCCCAGCTGGATCAGGCCCTCTGGATAAGTGAGACAATTGAATAGCTTGATCTGTTTGGGAGGCACCCAGTCTGTGGGACCAGGACCTGTCCTTAGTGCATGAAATGGCTGTTTGAAACCTTGGGCTTACACAGGGACACATGCTCAGCCTAGAAGGAGGGGACTGGACCTGCCTGTACTGAATCCACTAGGTTTAAATGAGTCCCCAGGGATGCCTTGATCCTGGAGGACATGGGAATGGAGGGGAGGGGCTGGGGGGAAGGTGGGAGTGGGGGAAGGAGCGGGGAGGACAGGGGAACCCATGGCTGATGTATAAAATTAAAACACATAAAAAAAAAAAAAAAAAAAAAAGAATGTAAGAGCTGGAGGAAGAGAACAAGTGATGTGGAACACGTAATTTCAGGCACAATATGGCTGTTCCCCTATTAACTCACAGCTGCTGTGATTACCTGCAAAGATCTCTGCAGACTGGGGCCATCAACAACCTTGTTGTGGAAGGGGGAAGGGATCATGGGGCTACATAGCTCTCCAAAGATTTGCATGAAGCTAACGATAGATGGGTGATGGAGAGACATTTTCTTCCGTGGTAAAGTCAATGCAAGGGGTCCATGTTTCTGTAAACAACCCTAATGAAACTCACTTGGGGACACACACACACACACACACACACACACACACACACACCCAAAAAACCACAAAATCAAAATATGAAGCAAACAAGAGGGGGGCAGTTGAGAAGGAAGGGTATCAGGAGGAGGGAGGGGCAGATAACAAGGTACTTGTGTGAATATAATCAAAATACATTATGCACATCCATAATGTCATAATAAAGCTCATTATTATATATGATCATATGCTAATAACTTTTTAAGACTTTGATGAGTAAATATTGAATACCATATATAGCTCAAAGAGATTAACAGATTTACAGTTTGCTTTAAATATTATACTGAAAAATTCTATCAAGTAGCAAAAATAAAAATGATGAACATGGGAGAACTTTTACTTTTCTTTCCTTCTTCTGAAATCTGGTCTGTATTTACTGCAATGGAACGAACCAGACAAGTCTATGGCATTATTTCATTTGTATTTAGTGTGTGTATGCATGTTCATGGGCGGGTACTTGTGTTCACGTGTGAGCATATGAAGGAGAGAGACTGACATCAGATGTGTTGCTTTATCACACTTTCCCTTACTCTTTGAGACAAGGTCTCTTATTTAGCCTGAAGCTCACCAACAAGTGCCAAGGAGCCTCCTGTCTCCACTTCTCAATGCTGAGCACACAACCAGGTCACCACGCCCAGCTTCTCTCATGGGCTCTCGGGATCCGAACACAGGGCCTCGTGCTTATGCAGCAAACACTTTCTCTACTGAGTGACTCTCCAGTTCCTATTTATTTTTGAGGTAGGGGCTCAAGTAGCCCAGGGTGTCCTTGAAGTCATTATGGAACAAAGGATGGATAACCTTACATTTCTGATCCTTCTGCTTCCAATTAAAGAGTGCTGGAGTTACAGGTATGCACCACCATGCTGAGCTACATGTGGTGCTAGAGACTAAACCCAGAGCTTCATGCACGCTAGGCAAGCACACTGCCAAGTGAGCTATATTCCTAGCCTCCGATTCTATGGCCTTAAAATAGTTCAAAATATTTTTTATAATCTATTCTCTGATAGCATAACTAAAGCCTTTTTAAAATTAGTGTTATTTTACACTGAGTTTTCTCTTTAATCTGATGAATATGCCATTTAAGTATTCTTGCCATAAAGTACACCCCAAAACAAATCATTTCGGAAAAGACTTATCTCTTCTATGTCATTTTGTTTAAACAGAGCCCCAGCATGGGGCTGGAATGCTCTAGCAGAATATAAAAGAAAATGCAGACTTTACCTCAGAGAAATAAAAGAGGGCTGACTCACAGAAGAGGATGTCAGCCAGGTAAACAGTCCCACTGGTGAGCACTTCAATCTGGTATTTGCAGAAATGGTGACTTCGCAGAAACTCACTAAAGTGCCTGCACATGGACAAAAAGAGAATATTTGAGGGAAAGACCAAGGAAAGAGTGTAACTGGAAAAACAAAACAAAACAAAACCAAAAAACCAAAAAACCAAAAAACCAAACCAAACAAACACTCTTTCCAAAACTATTCCTAATAAATCTTTTTCTTTTTCAAGGTGGGGTTTCTCTGTGTAGCCTTGGGTGTCCTGAACTTGCTCTGTAGCCCAGGCTGGCCTTGAACTCATAGAGTTCTGCCTGTCTCTGCCTCCAGAGTGCTGGGATTAAAGGTGTATGCTGCCACTGCCTGGCTTTATTCCTATAAAACCTTAAAAGCCTGGGTCAAAGCTACCTTATTTCCCAAGGTGGCGCTCCTGATTCCTTTCAGCTGTAAACCATCTGAAACTCCCCATCTCTCAATGAGTTTGTGACTTTCTCCTGATAGTTAACACATGCTACCTCATATTATGGTAACCAAAGAGAACATGGACTGTTTCTTTTATTGAGCTATAACTTCCTTCAAGGAAGGCACGGTTATCTACTTGTGGCTCTGTACAAAGCACATAATAAATACTGAGTAAAAAAATGAATATATACATTTTTTTGTTTTTGTTTATTTGTTTGTTTTTGAGACAGTGTTTCTCTGAGTAGCTTTGCACCTTTCCTGGAACTTGCTTTGGAGACCAGGCTGGCCTCGAATTCACAGAGATCCACCTGGCTCTGCCTCCTGAGTGCTGAGATTAAAGGTGTGTGCCACCACCACCCGGCAAATATATAGATTTTTAAAGGCATACAGCAATAACTTTAAAAAGTCTGGAGGCAGCTTATTATTAGTAATAGAGCATAAACTGAACAGATGTCCATCTGAAGACATGCATTACTAAACTAACAAGTTCTCAGTCATGCATATATTGCAGCCTCAATCACCCCAAATGACTTTATCTCCAAAAGTACATTGTTTTCAGTTGAGTGAAGTCCATTTTCTAATCAGGAGCCAGAATTCCAGGAATGCGAATGTGAGAATATGAACTTACTCTTGCTCCATTGCACTAAAGACTACAGCCTGTGCCAGAACGAAACAGTTGGGATCCACCTGTCCATCTTCTCCACAAATTTTTGCTGTGAAAGAAATAGCAATTGAATTTCTACTAAGTTTAAGCTATACCCACTTTAAACCAAATTGGGAAATAATAGTTAGGGCACATACATGAGGCTTCTGATAGAACTAAGAGCTGGCAAGATGGTTCAGTAGCACCTGCTGCCAAACCTGATGACCCAGGTTCAATACCCAGAGCCATGTGGTGGAAGAAGAGGGCCAGTTTTCAGAGGCTGTGGTCCCCACGGTATATGCACTGCCCCCCAACAACTAACTAATATACATAACGTCTTAGGACAGGAAACTCTTTTGGGGTATGCAGATGGAAAACAGATCCAAACACTGAACGAGACAAGCATCTCTATACAGTCAACTGCTTCAAACACAAATGAGAAGGCAAATAAGGCAAATGGGCACAGGACTGCTCTTCCAGAGGACTCCAGTCTGAGTTCGGTTCCCAGCACCCATGTGAGGCAGAGCACAACCACATCTAACTGCAGCTCCAGGGGATACGACCCTCTTCTGAACTCCACAGCCAGCTGAACTCACATGTGCACACCCACACACAGAAAGATGTACACACACTTTAATAATTAAATTTTTTTTGTTGTTTTAGTTATTTGGAACAGGGTTTCTCTGAGTAAGTAGCCTTGGCTGTCCTGAAACAACTTGCTCTGTAGATTCATCTGTCTCTGCCTCTTGTGTGTTGGGATTAAAGGCATGCACTACCACTGACCAGCTATAAATATTTTTTTTAAAGTCAGGACATGTGACAGGCAGATCTCTGTGAGTTTAAGGCCAGCTTGGTTTACAGAGTGAGATCCAGGACAGGCTTTAAAAACTACACAGAGAAATCCTGTCTCAGAAAACTAAATAAATAAAATAAAAAATAAAACTAAAACACAATAACAAAAGCATAAAATAGCTATTATAGAGATACATAAACTCGTGAGTTGCCAAATGAAGCAGAAACCAGCATAAAATTGCTTCAGCAAACACACACACACACACACACACACACACACACACTGTTTGATAGTACACACTTAAGCTAACTAGGGCAGGGGAAAACTGATACCACTGCTAACCGGAGGATACACTAGTGATCTTCTACAGGGCAATTTGGCAATTTCTACATTAGCTCTTTTTTGGAGACAGTCACTATGTAGCCCTGCCTCGTCTGCAATTCTTTGTAGACATGAGTGGTCTCAAGCTGGGCGGTGGTGGCGCACACCTGTAATCCCAGCACTTGGGAGGCAGAGACAGGTGGATCTCTGTGAGTTCGAGGCCAGCCTGGTCTACAGAGTGAGATCCAGGAAAGGCGCAAAGCTACACAGAGAAACCCTGCCTTGAAAAACAAAACAAAACAAAACAAAACAAAACAAAAAACCAAAAAAGAAAAGAGTGGTCTCAAATTCACAGAGAGCCAGCCACCTGCCTGTCTCTGGAAAAACAAAATACTTTTAATCAGCAATACTATTTATGAGATTGTAACCTAATGAATTATGGATTTAAAAGTTTGGAAGCAAGCGTTATGAAGAGAGCTGCCTAAATAAATTACAGTACATTCACAAGCGGTTTAACTGGCTGTTAAGCATCTCTAGAAAAACCCTGAAGCAACAGCCCATTCAACTCGGTAAAACTCAAGGGTCACATCTTGATGCCTTTATTCACCACTCTCCCATCAATACTAAGCTGTAATAATGGGATATGTGTCTGGACTTTGACCAATTTCCTAGCAGTGAGCTCTTAAACTTCTTGGGAGTCTCTGGTGTTATGAGAGTCTTTATCATATGCTTATGGTATAGCCAGTAGTTAGGAACCCCTAGAGAGTTTCAGGAAGGGGTCTAGTCACCGTAACGACTGGGACCTATGACCAGGGCCTGTGAGTTTAGGATTTTCAGTGAAGGGGACTCAAGGCAGGGTGATGACATGTGGCTAATAATCATACTCATTTATGCTCACACAATGAAACCTCTATTAAAACCTAAGTCGGGGCCTGAGAAAGAGGAGTTTCACATTAATGACCATACACAGGGCGGTGTGAATGTGGAGAAAGCATGGAAGTGCCACATCCTGTCTCTAATCTGCCCAGCACATAGCCTTCCATGGACTGTGGATCTGCATCCTTTCTACCCTTTATTACAAATCAGAAAATGTACGTTCTTCCCTGAATCTACAAGCTGCTCAGCAAACTAACCAGACCCGAGGAGGGTGACTGAGAAGCAGTACCATGAGCCACAACCTTTTCAGAAGGGGGGCACTATGGGACCAAGTCCTGTCTGTAGTCAGTGACAGAACTGAATTGACAAGGCAGACATTTAAGTACACCTGCTAGAGAACTGTTCGCACAACTGGTTGTTAATGGGGAAAGCCCCATGTATGCAGGGTCACAGACTAGTCTCACAATTGTGAGTATATCGGGAGAGACTAAATGTTTCTTGTATCCTTACAATAGCATGCTTCTCCCTCGAGCATCCAACACCTCTTCTATTCTTTGCTGAGGACTTTGCTTCCTACTTCACTGAAAAAGCCAGAGCAGTGAGATTCCTTCCCTCTCTCACCCCCACAGAGTACATTTGCTCCTCTCACTACAGATGAATCTTTTTTCTTTCTTTCTTAATTGTTTTATGTGTTTTGCTCGAATAGGTGTATATGTACCATGCACATGCCTGGTTCCATCAGATCCCCTGGAATTGGAATTACAGTTGTGAACTGCTACATGGGTGTTGAGAATCGAACTCTGATCCTCTGAGAGAGCATCAAGTGTTCTTAACCACTAAGCCACTCCCCAGCCTGGATGAACGATTCTTGCTCCTAACTGAGCAACCCTCCATTCCAGCTCTGAAATTCCATCCTTCTTCCCGTCACAAGCCTTTTCCTTCCACTTTTGTTTCACTGCTATCTCCTTTCCTCAGCTGCCTGCAGGATGCTAAACACATACTCTTGTTTGAATGTGGTAACAAACTTATATGGTTGTAATGCATTACTTTACAACAAAACCAAAGACCTTGTCCCTTGACTTAATTCACTCTTCACATCAGTGTAGCTCCTAAGAATTTCTAATACTTCCTACTCTGTTCTTCATTTTCTTTAAACAGTCTTTCTTTTTTCTTTAGAGATGAGGGTCTCACTATGTACTGTCTGTCCTAGAACTCACTCTATAGAACAGGCTGCCTCGAACTCACAGAGATCTGCCTGCCTCTGCTTTCTGAAGGCTGTGATTAAAGGCGCGCACCACCATGTTTGGCTCCTTGAAGACTCTTAAAATGAAGTTTTGTCTACAGTCTACTATCACTAAGAAGAGGATGTGGAGTTGCCAAATCCTCCAAATTCTTAGTGTTGATCTCATTTCACCTTTCAGCATCACTTACTACCTTTCTCACCTGTCTCTTCCTCCCCAATACTGGGATTACAGCTGTGCACTTTCTAAATTTCTAAAAAAAATAATTTATTTTATGTGAACAGGTGTCTGGTCTGCATTTATTCTTGTGCATCACATGCACGTCTGGTGCCCATGGAAGCTAGAGAGGGCCAGACCCTACAACTGGTTAAGATGGTTAAGAGCCACTGTGGTGCTGGGAATCGAACCCAGGTCCTGGGAAAGTGGAGCCAGTTCTCTTAACTGCTGAGCCATCTCTCCAGCCCCAACAAAGAGTTTTCTTTTTAAATATATTTTTAATTTCTGTGGTGTGTGTGTGTGTGTGTGTGTGTGTGTGTTTAATATGTGTGCAGGTAACCTCAGAGACCAAAAGAGAACACTGAGTCGTCCCCCCCCCCCCAGCTGGAGTTACAGGGTACCACGAACTGAAACGGATCTTCTGGTAGAGCAGGAAGCACTCATATCCACTTGGTCCTTTCTCCAGTGCCTCTCCTCCTCCCCATCTGAAAACTTGGAGCCACGTAGAAATACAGCTGCTGACATAGTTTTGTCTATGCATATATTTGTATGTTGGAAATACATTTTTGAAATGTTTGTCTCAACAACTCTGAAACACTAATTTTTCTATTCTAGTCTTTTTTTGGCAGGGATGTGAGGTCATAAAAGAAAGCTAATGTCAACTTACAGAGTGAACACACTGTCACCGAGAGCATGTTGGTTCACACCTTTAATCCCAGCCCCCAGAAGGTAGAGGCAGGCAGAATCTGAGTTTCCCTGGTCTACATAGCAAGTTGTAGGCCAGCTAGTGCTACACAGTGAGACCCTGCCTCATAAAATAAATAAATAAATAAATAAATAAATAAATAAATAGATGAATGAATGAATGAATGAATGAATGAATGAATGAAAAACTAAATGCAAACCCTCATGTCATGTTCTTGAAAGCACCTAACTTCTCTATTCTCAAGTTTCCTCATTTACAAAATAGTAATTGTATTTATCTATGAGATTCTTATTAAATACATTTATACAAGGAAAATACTCAGAATATTGTCTGAGACATACAGAGTAGTCAATAAAAAATTATTATTCTTGTGCTTGCTATTACTGGTCCCAGTCCAAGAATCTGGGTCAACATGCGAGAGAGAAGTGAGCTAAAATAAGATAAAAGAAAAGTACCTGGGGGCGGGGGAGCTGAAAAAAATGGCACAGCAGTGAAGAGTACTTAGTGCTCTTGCAGAAGACCTAGGTTCAGTTTCCAGCACCCAAAAGGAGGGTCATAACCACCTGTAACTCCAGTTCCACGGGATCAAATGCCCCTCTTCTGAGCTCTGTGGGCTCCTGCATGTACATGGTTCATACTCAAATACGCACGCGCGCACACACACACACACACACACACACACTAAATATTAAATTTTTTAAAAAAGGTACTTTGAAAACAAGACTAGGAACTGGTCAGTGATGGCATACACCTTTAATTCCAGTACTTGGAAGGCAAAGGCAAGTAGATTTCTGAATTTGAGGTCACCCTGGTCTACAGAGCAAGTTCTAGGACATCCAAGGCTACACAGAGAAACCCTGTCTAGAACAAAACAAACAAACAAGGAAGAGAACTGTTACATTCCACATGTACACACACACACACACACACACACACACACACACACACACACTCTCTCTCTCTCTCTCTCTCTCTCTCTCTCTCTCTCTCTCCTCAGGGTTGGAGAGATGGTTCAGTAGTTATGAGTACTTGCTGTTCTGGCAGAAGACCTGGGTTCAGTACCCATCACCCACATAGCCACACACAACTGCCAGTAGCTCCACTTCTGGGGCCTAATGCCCTCTTCTGGTCTCCATGGGCTCTTGCACTCATGTGATACACATAAATTCATGCAAACTCACATATATTCACATACAAATAGTAAACAATTTTTTGGCTGGGTGTAGGGGCGCACGCCTTTATCCCGACACTCAGTAGGCAGAGGCAGATGGATCTCTATGAGGCCAGCCTTTGCTTCATGGAGTTCCAAGCCAGTCATGGGTTTATAGTAAGAACCTGTCTGAAACAAACAACCAAATACCAATAATAATGTTAACTGAAAAAAAAATCCTAGTCAATAAACCAGTCAGTTCTTTTCCCCATGACTTCCAAGTACTACTTACCTATGATGTCATTTCTCATGGCTTCTGTAATTGGTATTGGTTTAGCAGCATCTGGAGATATATATTTGGTAAAAGTATTTACTGCATCTTGTTCTATACCTGCAAGAGAAGAAAGGGACAGCTCCAAACCACTGAAATGAAGTGTGTTCCTAACAGAAGGGGGCTTTTTGCTATGTGTGCTATTACAAGTCAACTTCCACATAAAGCTGCCCTTTTACTGTGTGGTGCTCAGAGAACAGGAAAACCTTGTGTCAGTTATTTCTTCCAATGTCTGTAGGAACCACAAAGCTCCTTGGTAACAATGATCTCTTTCCAGAGTCTCAGCTTGAAATATTTCCACAGTAATATAACCGCAGAAGCTCAAAAATCTTTATAAATCTGTATTTATAAATAATATTTGAGACACTTAAACACAGAGCCAAGAAACCATGAACCGAACCCTCTAAAACTGAGGCCAAAGGGAATCATCTCTTCCACAGTTGGTTACTGTTGAGCACTTGTTAATAGGATGAAAGCAAATCATTTGCTTCATCTCAACTGAACTTTGGTAGGTCAAGATTATCTCTAGAGTCACCCATTTACTTTAGATTCTCCAGTTCAGGGGAATAGATTTTAAGTATGTCTTTAAGGTTCTCTGAATTTCCTCAGTGTCTGTTGTATTGTCTCCCTTTTCATCTCTACTTAATATTTTTGGATCATCTCTCTCTTCCGCCTAATTTAGCTAAAGTCATGTCAATCCTTTAAAGGACATTCTTTCTATTTTCTTCACTGATTTCAGCCCTAATCTTGGTGGTGAGCCTTAGCCTTCTCTCAGCCCTGATTTTGATCTCTTCCTGTCTGCTTGTTTGTGATGCTGATGGCTCTTGTTTCTCAAGAAGAAGGCCTTCCTGCTCATCATAAAATGAGTACAAAGTATTTCTCAAATCTTTGTATGTACATACATGGTGCTACAAGCTTTCCTCTTAGCACTGCCTTCATTATGCCTCCTAGATGTTGACATGCTGTGTTTTCATTTTCACAGGTTCAACTCTAGGAATTTAAAACTTTCTTCTTTATTTCTCTTTTCACTCTATGTTGATTCAGTGGTGTGGGGTTCAACTAGTGTACTTTTCATCACTTCTTTGTTGACATTCAGCTTTATTTCACCGTGGTCAGATAGAATGCGGGATGTGATTTCGAGTTTCCTATATTTGTTGAAACTTGTTTGGTGTCTTACTATGTGATCTATTTTGGAGAAAGTTCCATGGGCTGCTAGGAAGAACATGTATTCTTTAGCATTTGGGTGGAATGTTCTGTAGATATGCATCAAACATTGTAAATGTCCATCAACTGCTAATAGATAATGAAAATTTGGTACACCTACATAAAGGGATATTATTCATCTATTAAGAAAAGTGAAATCTGCAGGTAAATGGATGGTGAAGAAAATGATCATTCTCCAGAAAGACAAATAGCACATGTACATTTTCTCTCATTTGTGGTGTAGCTTTGAATCTTCAGATATATGTGTTTCATCTGGAATATCCAAATGTCAGAATATTAATAAGGGGCCATCGGGGAGGGGTGCGTTTAAGGAGAAGAGAGAGAATATACTGTTACAAAGGGTTAAAAAGGACTAGCGATAACAGGAAGGGTTAAATCTGAAGTGAGGTAGGGAGGACAGGGATAAGTTCCACTAAAGACCTTTTGAAAAAGTCATATGGAAAACAGCTGCTGAGGAAGCTTCCTTAAAATATACACATACATAAAAAGTTAAAAGTACTAGACAACACCAGAGACTACAGAGTTGTGGGCAAGTTAGGTCCCACAGACTCTATGAGACATTAAAGGTCACTGCCCTTGCTAAGCTCTTACTTACCTCTGAAACCTGACATTAAGACTCTACTGCAATAACGGATGGCTTGGCAAGACCTGGCCACTGGTGCACTTGTGGCAGGACAATCACAGATGTAACCAACCACTTTCAGATTGGATTTAAGGCCTACTCTATGATATGAAACCCTTATCTGGCACCATTATTGGTCCAAGAATTTATGGCTAGACAAGTCATAGGCCCCAGAGGTGAGCCTACTACTAAATGGACACAGTAACTGACACCTAATGACTTATTTATATATCCATAGATTGATGCATCACTCAATCTTCATCAGAGACTCACAACTGGCCAAGGAAGAGAGAATTAAGAGACTGTGGAATGTTTGGTCTTAAATGGAACACATACATCATACTCCCTTATCCCAAAACTTAAGGATCATTATGGAAGCAGGGCAGGAATAGTTTAAGAGTCAAAGGCACACACCTTTAATCCCAGCACTCGGGAGGCAGAGCCAGGCGGATCTCTGTGAGTTCGAGGCCAGCCTGGGCTACCAAGTGAGTTCTAGGACAGGCACAAAGCTACAAAGAGAAACCCTGTCTAGAAAAAAAAAAAAGAGTCAGAGGCAACAGATGACTAGTACAAGGAAACAGTGTCTTCTGAACACAGCAGGGCAGCTGCACACATGAACTCAGCAGTTACGAGCGTATACAAGGCCTGTGCAAGCCCAGGCCAGCTCAAATTCTAGCACAAAGAGAGGAGTTGGTAGTCAGGTATGGCGGCACATGCCTGTAATCCTAGCACTAAAGAGGCAGAGGCAGGAGGATCTCTGTGAGTTTGAGGTCAGCCTGGTCTACATAATGAGTTCCAAGACAGCCAAAGCTGTACAGTGAGACCCTGTCTCCAAAAAGGGGTTGGGGCACGAAGTCCCATTCCACCCCCAGCTGAGGAGCTATTGGTAACTGATACCTGCTAGGACAGGGGATTCAGTCTTCTCTACGGATATAGCTAGTCACTGCTAAGTCATCACGCTCCAGTTGAAGACCACATACATAAGACTATTGGACAGAACAAGTCTTGACAGATTTCAATAAAAAGATAGCGTTTTAAAAGGATACAAAATTGGGTGGGTAGAGAAGGAGTACGGATTTGAGCAGAGTTTGGGGTGTTGAATACAATCAAAACACAAAATTCTCAAAGAAGTAATAAAAACAGTTTTTTTTTAATTAATGAAGGCAGATACAGTAGCACACACCTTTAATCCCAGCACTCAGGAGGCAGAGGTAGGCAGATCTCTGAGTTCTAGGCCAGCCTGGTCTACATAATAAGTTCTAGAACAGCCAAAGCTACACAGTGAGACTCTGTCTCAGGGGATGGGGAGGAAATCAATGACTATGACAGACAAGCTATATATAGTTATACCACTTGTAGTCCTGGCTACTTCAGAGAGTGAATCAGGAGGATTATTCTAAAAGCATACCAAGGGAATTTGGGGTCAGTCGGGCAATATAGATTCTATCAATAAAATACCAATTAGCGGGTTGGGGATTTAGCTCACTAGTAGAGCGCTTGCCTAGCAAGAGCAAGGCCCTAGGTTCGGTCCTCAGCTCTGGGAAAAAAAAACAAACCAAAAACCAAAAACCAAACCAAAACAAAAAATACCAATCAGCCAAAATCAACAAAACAATACATTACTGATATAGATATAATAGGATGAATGGATAGATTAGAGAACTTACTTCTAAAGAGCAACAACTTGTTTAAAATGTTTTACATTGGTATAGATTTTAGTCTATCGATACAAACTTAAAGTTAATTTTGTTATACTATGTGTATATTTCTACTCCTGTTTAAGGTATTATGTTTGTATAGCTCATTTTAAATTGTAATGGATAATTAAAAATAGATTGATAATTAGTCATCTATGATAATCATACTCATAGCCATGTTAGTTAAGTCTTCTAGGTATAATAGAGATATTTCAGATAGATAGGTAATCTTCAAATACTTCAAAGACCTTCAGAATATGGCATTTAAAATATTTTTAAAATTTAGACTTTCTGGACAGTGAGACATGTCTGTTCCTGGCAGCACCAATTTACTTCAGAGAGGAGGATGGGCATTGAAGACACTTCATATCTTATCTTCACCTTAACAAAAATAGCCATTTGGGCAAGAAACTGTTCTTGCCTGGACTGCTTGATCGACTGGACATGCATGATCCATAGAAAGGTGACCACTAAACTTTGCTTGACAAAATGGTCCTTCAGTTTCCTGCTTCACAGAGGAAAATGCCAGACATTCTACAGGACACTGAGAGAAGTGATCGAGAGACTTTAGCCCTGTGGGCTGAAGACAAATGCCCCAACTTTACAAAGGAACATTAGGTGACTGTGCAGGCTTCCAGCTGTCTCTGTCTACCTGCAAGACTCCTGAAAAATGCTTACATCCTTCTCCCGGTTCTCAGGTAATATTATATCCTTCTGAGGTCTTTGATGTGGTTGAAGACTAGATAGTTATAATTTCCTCAGTTATGATAAAAGATAAGTTAGATATAAAACCTTAGACTCACAAATATAAGATAGATAGGATATCTTCTTTAATATTGTAACTGTAATTCTTGCTTGATAATTGTTTTGTTATATGTAATTGTACTATGTAAAAGTTAAAACCTTCCTTAAAAAAAAAAAAAAAAGGAAAAATGCTGTGGATATTGCCCTGTATAAATAAAGTTCTGATTGGCCAGTGGCCAGGCAGGAAGTATAGGCGGGACAAGAGAAAAGAAAATTCTGAAAAGTAAAAGGCTGGAGAGAGACACCGCCAGCCGCTGCCATGAAAAGCAACATGTAAAAACACTGGTAAGCCACAAGTCATGTGACAAAATATAAACTAACAAAAATGGGTTAATTTAAGATAAAAAAAAAGTAGATAACAAAAAGCCTGCCACAGCCATACAGTTTCTAAACCATGTAAGTTTTTGTGCGCTTTCTTGGTTGGGTCTGAGCAACTGTGGGACTGGCGGGTAAGAGAGATTTGTTCTGACTGGGCCAGGCAAGAAAACTCTAACTACACACTACACAACAACTTAGGTTGTACTAATTTTAATACTCTATAATAAAAAGAAAAAAGGGGGTCAGCCTAGGACTACACATAAAAAGACCCTGTATCAAAAGAAGACAAGAAAAAAACAACAAAACTAAATAAATAATAAAGGGAGCCTGAAAGATGGTTCAGCAGGGAACCATATAGTCGGAATTGTCCTCTGACCTCTACAAGTATGCCTTCATTTACACACACACACACACACACACACACACACACACACACACACACACATGAATGCAGTATGACATCAAAAAGAAAAAGGAAGCGAAAATTTCCTTAAAATATTCTATACTTTTTAGGGTCTGTGCTGCACCAGAAGCTAAAAATGGGGACTTTCCTTCAGACATCAGGGGGATGTTTAAGCACTAAGTTACTCAACTTAGCATTTCAATAATTAGCTTTTAAAATATTTAAGGGACTGGAGAGATGACTCCTCAGTTAAGAGCACTGGTTACTTTTCCCAAGGACTCAGTTTTGATTCCCCCAGAACCTACATGGAGGTTCACAACTGTTGGAACTCCAGTTCCAGGAGGTACAGTGCCTTCTGGCCTGAGAACACTGCACATAGCGGTGCATAGGCATACTTGAAGACAAAACACCCACACACCCACACACCCACACACAAATAAAAAAATTATCTGACTCCTTAGACTTGTCTTTAAGCAAACTTAACAAAACTCAAATAGTGACTCCATGAGACCATACAAATAAATATATCTAGAACTTATTATTTCTTATAACTAAGATACAAGGATTTTTTTTTTTATTGTTTTGTGTGTTTTTCTGAAAAATGATATATTTCAGGGACTGGAGAGATAACGGAGAGGTTAAAAGCCCTCATCCCTTTTGTTGAGGACCTGGGTTCAATTTCAAGTACCACGTAGTGGTTCACAACTATTCATAGCCTCAAGGGATCCAATAGGCACACATGTGGTGCACACACATGTATGAATGAGGTAAAACATCCATACATGTAAAGTAAAATAAATATATCTTTAAAAAGGTTTTTAAAGAAATGATAAGATTTCTGATCACTAGATTTTAAGAACAAAGTCTTGAAATTCAGGGTATATGAAGTAATTTAAAATTAATTAAAATATAAAAGATGAACATTTAAGTATTAGAAAATTCTTCAGATATTTCATAAATTAGATAAAAATTTCCCTGAGTGGTTAGCCTGTGACTATTCCACTTATTACTGTATCTTAGAAATGAGATGTATAGTAAGAACTCAAGAATAAATTTACCATAATTACTTACTGAAAGAATGAATTTACCACATGAAGGTAACCAAATTTTTCTATTATCTGCATGTACACCTTTATGCCAGAAGAGGGCATCAGATCCCACTAGAGATGGTTGTGAGCCACCATGTGATTGCTGGGAATTGAACTCAGAACCTCTGAAAGAGCAGCCAGTGCTCTTAACCACTGAGCAATCTCTCCAGCCCCTATTAACAATGTTCTTATGAACAAAAACAAAACTCAAAAAACCTGAGGTTATGCAGCTGGAGAGATGGCTCAGTGGTTAGGAGTACCAACTGCTCTTCCAGAGGTCCTGGTTCAATTCCAGCATCCACATAGTGGCTCACAACTGTCTGTAACTCACAGTTGTGGTATAGAGATTTTTTTTTTTTTTTTTTTTTTTTTGAGACAGGGTTTCTCTGTAGCTTTGGAGCCTGTCCTGGACTAGCTCTGTAGACCAGGCTGGGCTCGAACTCACAGAGATCCACCTGCCTCTGCCTCCTGAGTGCTGGGATTACAGGCTTGCGCCACCACCGCCCCGGTTTATATATATACACATATAAAAGCCCCGAGGTCAGGAAGGTCAGTAACCCCCAGCTGAGGACACCGGATGATAAACCAAGCTTAACACAATGAAGGGAACTAGTCAATGAAGTGTGGCCCAGCCACAAGAACCACAACAGACAGGGCTAGCTATCAGCAAAGCCAACAGGAAGCCAGGGAGGTAGCTATAGAGACACATATATATTGGGAAAATTAAGTATCTTTATCAAAGTCGGCTAAAAAATTACTTTAGCCGGGCAGTGGTGGCTCATGCCTGTAATCCCAGTACTCGGGAGGCAGAGCCAGGCGGACCTTTGTGAGTTCGAGGCCAGCCTGGTCTACAGAGTGAGATCCCGGAAAGGCGCAAAGCTACACAGAGAAACCCTGTCTTGAAAAAACAAAAACAAAAAAAAAATTACTTTTTTTTCCCCTTGATAACATAAACTAAGATCTTGAAGCCAAATTTATAATCTTAAATGAAGTCCAGACTACGGGATATAGCTCAATGTGAAGTTCTGTGTTTAATCTCTGACAGATACTAAGGGAGAAGGTGTCGCGCCCGCCTCGACCAGCAAGGAAGACGCGACACCGGGATCCTTCTCATCACAGTTTATTCAGACCTTTGATTAATTGCATTGTGTCTCTCTCTCCGGGCAAGCCTCTCCCAGCACCTAAGTAGGGCTGGGCTGCCAACCCCAAGCAGCCACGTGGGCACTGTCCACAGGTTCACGCATATGCCAGCAACACACGAATCCAGCCACAGCCAAATAAGGAGCTGTTTACCCTAAAGAGTGTTTGCCATCAGGAAGGCAGAGGGTAGAAGCCAGCACCATCTTTAGGGTGCGGCTACACGCAGCTCTCTACAAGAAGGGAAATAGAAAACATTACTCTGTCCTAAAGAAGTTACTCCAAAGACATTATACACCAGAGGATGTAGGGAGAGGGAATCAAAGACCTTATGGAAACCTACTACTTCTAAAAGCTTATTTTAAAATATAAAGGAGTGTGAACATAACAGGATGGGTGGACAACCACAGAAGCCATGGATTAAGATCTCGGTATCAGGCTTGAGATACTTCCCTCTAAATTATTGGTCAGGGAGACCCTAGGGGTCCCCAAACAATACAGGCTATTGCCACTGTTCTTGACCGCCCACCACAGCTACACAGTGGGACTCTATCCTGTCACTAAACATAGCACTCATTTTGGTTGTGGGATATATAGAAATCAAGATGGAACTGGTCCAGAAACTTCTCTGCTGTGGATATCGCTCTGTACAAATAAAATGCTGTTTGGCCAGTGGCTAGGCAGGAAGTATAGGCGGGACAAGAGAGAAGAGGATTCTGGGAAGTAGAAGGCTGGAGAGAGACACCGCCAGCCGCCGCCAAGAGAAGCAACATGTAAAGACACTGGTAAGCCACAAGCCATGTGGCAAAGTATAGACTAACAGAAATGGGTTAATTTAAGATAGAAGAAGCAGATAACAAGAAGCCTGCCATGGCCATACAGTTTCTAAACAATGTAAGTTTCTGTGTGCTTTCTTGGTTGGGTCTGAGCAACTGTGGGACTGGCAGGTAAGAGAGATTTGTCCTGACTGGGCCAGGCAGGAAAACTCTAACTACACTTCTCGGATGACTAGATTTTACCGTGTCAGAAGGTGTCATACAGGCTGCTGAGGAGAAAAGTCATCAAAGGAGGGGCTCATGCCCGACACCGTAAAGGCCCAGAGATGAAGGGGAGCCCGCTACTGCTGTTCTGTTAAAGGGACATGAGGAGCCTGGGGAAATGGCTTGGCAGCTAAGAACACTTTTTGTTCTTGAAGAAAACTTTGGTTCAGTTTGGTTCCCAGCACCCACATCATGGCTCACAATTATCTGTAACTCCAGCTGAAGGGCTCTGATGCCCTCTTCTGGCCTTCATGGGTACCAGGCACACACACGGTACACAGACATACATGCAAGCAAAACACTCATGCACGTGAAATTTAAAAAAACAACAAGGGTTGGGGATTTAGCTCAGTAGTAGGCAAGCGCAAGGCCCTGGGTTCGATCCTCAGCTCAAAAAAAAAAAAAAAAAAAAAAAAAAACCAACAAAACCAACTAAACTAAATAGCCTGCCTGCCTTCTAAATACTTTATATCCATAAATTCGTGCGACTCTGAACCTTAATCAGAGAAGCTTCTTTTTCACTTAGTAGCAGTCAATGCAGACTCATACCTGGCCACAGTGCTGAGAAGAAGAGCAGGATCAGATGTTCCCTTATCTTAATCTTCTAGAGCTAGCAGTACTTTGAAATTCAGAATTTTGATGGTTATTACAAGGACAACATTATGTTCAACATACAATATGTTAGTATCATAGCATCATCTAGATGTTACTATATAACTAAACATACTTACATTTCTACAATAAGTTCATAGTGTCTCAGGTCATGTTTTGTTCACATAACTCTAGTCAAAGCTTTTTGAATTTTAGGAGAATTAATGTAAACTCAGGCAATAAAAGTACATTTACTTGAAAAAAAGAAAAAAAACAAAAAACAAAAAACCTCCAGCAATCCTAGACTTGGCACTTAATATTTAAAGGAAGCTGCCCAGGACTAAAGTCACTACTAAGGGCAGAAAACCCAAAGGTGGGACATATTTTTGGTGACACAACTGAATAGGGAAAAAATGACTTCTCAGAGGGAGGTTCTGGTGTTCTCATGCTCAAGAAAAAGGTGTGTATGTTGTGTGTGTGTGTGTGGGGGGGGGATTTTCCTTTGACAATTCTCGTCTACAAGATTGTTCACATGTGGATTTTAGGCCTAAAATCCACAAATAAAACTAGTTTTTGGTAATGCTAAGATAGTGAAACAGGTTCCAGGTGCATGGGGAAAGCAAATCCAAATACTTCTGAACCAACATTATTGAAACAGACTACCCATGCTTGCTCTAATATTAACTATCAACTTGAAACAGCTCAGAATCACCCCAAAAGTCTCAATTGAGTATCTGTATCAGGTTGTCTGTGAGGGATTATGTAGATTGTCTTAATTGAAGCAGGAGGGCCCAGCCCATTTTGAGCAGCCCATCCAGAGATAGATGATCCTCTACTGTGTAAGAAGGTGTGAGCCTGTGAAGGAGTCAGCGACCAGCATTCCTCCATGGTTGCTACCTTCAGGTTCCTGCTTTGAGCTCTTGCCCTGACTTCCCTCAATGATGGAGTATGGTCTTAAGTGTAAGATGATACAGACCTGTTCCTCCTCTAAGCTGCCTCTGTCCAGTGTTTTACCACAGCAAGAGAGAGTAACTCTAGTTTTACAGGGCCTCAACACTGTCCATATACACAGGTTCACGAAACAGGTGGCTGGTTAAGGTCAGTCAGCTAGAAAACTGTGGTAAAACTTGACAAAATGTATGTTCACACCCCTACCCCTTGAACAACCACATTCCACACTACGTTTGTGAATCTGACGAAACAAATAACACTGACTCAGATCCACCAGAACTGTAGATGGGAATACCAGTCGACTGTGTTGAATAGATATTTGAGAAGATAAAAACAATCAAAATAAAAGCAAAGGAAACAAGAAACTGCAACCACCACCACAACAAAAAAGTCAGAAAGAAAGCATTTGAAGAAATGGTTCAGCGGGCAAAAACATTTATCCCACAAGCCCGAGATCCAATCCCTGCAGCCGACTGTGGAAGGAAGCAAGCCTGAACTCTCTTCTGACCTCTACATGCATGACAGACCTCGCATGTCCACAATCACACACATATACACACAAAGAGTAAAATAAAATTTTACAAAAACTCAGGAACTTTCTAAGATTAATTAACACACTAAAATTCATTAGCAAACCAGAACTGTCTTTATAGACACTCTGTAAGCTACAAACATTTGAAGAAATCATCCAACCTTTAAGAAATAGAGAAGATAAAAAAGATAAAAAGTCTGGATAATAAGAATTCCAAAGAGCAGGAATTACAAAAATGAGAATGTGGTACAATTTCCAAACTAACAGAACAGAAAATAAAAAAGTGCTATTTTCAAAATGCCTGGGTTTAACTCTAGCTCCTCACTTACTAGACAACCAGGGAAGGAACTTTCTAAACCAGAGTATTCTCAAGGGTAAACAGGATATTAATACCTACTTTAACACAGCTATTATGATTATTAGGTGAAATGCAAATAGATATGTAATACAGAACTCACACGGTCTGCTGTTAGCACACAGCAAGGCAGTCATCACTCAGACATACTTCCTGATGCTTTTCACACCAACGCCACTCAACCCTTTAAATCTTCCTCCATTTGTGAACCAGAAGAACAAAGACACTCTTCTGACCCTTTCATTCCTTGTTTTAAGTCCTGAGCTGTGATGAGGCACATACACATACTTACTTTTCATTAGTTTTCCTGATAGTTCTCTCAGTGGAGAAGAGGTACTATTTCTACTGGCTACTGTAAGTCTGGAAGAGGATTCTCGGGAGTCTGCGGAGAGTTGATGAGTTCCTGTTCTGGCCATTTCTAGATGGAGAGAATGGGCACTGTGGCATTCCTGGGAAAGCAACAAGTGAGTCTGAGTGGTCTGAGTTCTACTACTCAGGTCAACTCCTTCTGGTTGAGTCAGAAGCAGTGGGGCTGAGCTAGAATCCCCCAACCTCCTGTCAAGAGACTCAGTTACAAACGATGCTGTAGTTTCCTGCTTTTTAGATGGAGAGACGGGCTCAGCCAGTGAACTCTGTTTCACTGTGTTCAGACTGTGTGCTCTTATTCGGGACCAAGTTGTAGAATGAAAACTTTCAGCCTCCAACCAAAATTTCACCAAGTGCTCCATTCTCCGAAGTTCCATAAACTGAAGGAAATATGGGAGGACAAGAGCGTCACGTAAGACTTGTTCAAGAGTCTTTGAAAGACTAGATTTGGTCTCTTGAGTTTGATAGTCCAGACAGGATCTGCCTAAAAGACAGAAGTAAATGAATAAGCCATTTGGTAACCATTTCCTATTTGAAGACAGACTACCAGTTTTTCTAACAGTGGAATCAGACAATACTTCTAAACTGACTGCTTTCCAGAATGGCCCTTCTCATTTATTACACCACTGCTCACTAGGAGTGGCCATTTCCTTCAACTCCACTTAACATTCCCATTAGCAAACTTTGAATATATTTTAATATTTCAACTTATTATTTTGATTTGTATCTCCCTGAGTACTACTGAAATAAGTAATCTTTTTTTTTGCATTCGTATTAAGTGCTCAAATATACCTCTTTATTTTTCTATTGGACATTTCTTATATTTACATGAACACAATACAGCACTACCTCATTACTCTTGTGGTTATTTTTTAATGCATTTTTCAAAGTCTTTTCCAGTCATGGAGTTCACTGTCCTTTGACTAGAATCTTCCATGTTTTATTAAGTTTGTCCTTGTTAGGCGTTAGCAGGAAGTCACTTACCTAGGTCCCCAAAATGAGCAGCCTCCATGTGGCTTGGCCGCTTCTTAAGTGTTGCTGCTCTGCTACTTGAAAAGGAGTCCATGTTGGCAGAAATGGCATTGATTGCAACATGACTTGGTCCTGCAGCTTCCAGCAAGGCATGATTTTTAGTGCTTTTTTGTGGGGAATGTACGGCTATTGAAGCTATAAATTTGAAAAAAAAAAAAAAGTTTAAAGTTAAACACAATTTGATGATCTGAAACCCATAAGCAGGCTTTAAGAAAGTTAAACTAAACTTTTTAATACTTAAGGAACACTCAAAAATAGTTAAGGGGTTGAAGAGACAGTTCAGTAGCTAAGAGCACTGGCTACTCTCCAGAACATCTAGGTACAAGCCCAGCACCCACCTGCAACTCCAGTTTCAGGTGATCTGGTGCCCTCTTCTGGCCTCTGTGGGAAACCAGACACACACATGATGCACAGACATGCATGGTACACATGCAGACCGAACATCCACACTCATGAAATAAATAAAATAAGCCAGGCATGTTGGCACACGCCTTTAATCCCAGCAATTGGGAGGCAGAGGAGGTGGATCTCTGTGAGTTCAAGGCCAGTCTGGGCTACAGAGAGAGCTCCAGGACAGCCGGGACTTCATAGCCCGCCTCTAATAAATAAATAAATAGAAGGCAGTTCTATCAAGCAAAGTGGAAAGAAAACAATCTATCCTCATTTATAACTCTAAAATATTGCACCAAGACTCTAACTTAGAGGGCTCTGTCTCTGGAGAATTAGGAGGACACAAGGCAAGCTGAGTTTGGGGGTCTACAATGACAACCCAGCAGGGAGCCAGGGAGTCAAGTCAGGTTCCGTTACTCTAGTCTTCCAAAAGAGAAAAGTACACAAATCTAGGAAGCATTTTGAAATGGGGACCTTTTCAATCTCTTAATATTTGCTTGCTTCACAAACAGAACTGAATTTAGAATAAATTCTTGAGAGAAAAAAAAAATCTAGAAAAATGTTCATCACAATACTTTACTTTTTTAATTGAGCAACAAAGTTTATCCATCTAATAAAGACACTGATTACTAAAGTTCAAGTAACTTAAACACTCTTAGGCAGGGCACAGTGTCCTATGCCTTTGATCCCAGCACAAGGGGACAGAGATGGGGAAAATCCCTCTTGAGTTCAAGGCCAGTCTAGTCAACATTGCTTGAATTTCAGGCAAGTCAAGGTTACATAAAAAAAAATAATAATAATAATAATAAACTGAGCGTTGGCACACGCCTTTAATCCCAGCACTCGGGAGGCAGAGGCAGGTGGACCTTTGTGAGTTCGAGGCCAGCCTGGTCTACAGAGTGAGATCCAGGAAAGGCGCAAAGCTACACAGAGAAACCCTGTCTCGAAAAACCAAAACCAACCAAACAAACAAACAAAAACCAATAATAATAATAATAATAATAATAATAATAATAATAATAAACAAAATTTACAAAGTCAATGGAGATGCAATTTGGTAGCAAAGTTTTTTGTTTAGCATGTGTCAAGCAGGCCCTAGGTTTGATCCTCAATACCACAAATTGTTTTGCTCAGAAAATGTATTTCTTTAGTAGTCTGACTTCTGCATCCTAACTGGAGAGAGAGCTCAGCTTCTAAGGAACAAGAGCTCAGTTCCCAGAGTAAGAAGTTAGTTACCAATGCAGTGGCAGAAAAAACTGATTCAATACTGCAACACTGTCAGAGCCACACTTAAATTTGTTGCTGAAGCAGAGTTAAAACTCTATTTGTCTATCTGTGCTGGTGATGGTGCACGCCTTTAATCCCAGCACTCGGGAGGCAGAGCCAGGTGGATCTCTGTGAGTTCAAGGCCAGCCTGGTCTACAGAGAGTTCCAGGAAAGACGCAAAACTACACAGAGAAACCCTGTCTCGAAAACAAAAGCAAAAACAAAAACAAAAAACAAAAAAAAACCCCCAAAACTCTATTTGTCCGATCTAGTTCACACAAGTAGTAATGAATCTTAGAGAACATTCTGGGGGTTGAGGATTTAGCTCAGTGGTGGAGCACTTGACTAGCAAGTGCAAAGCCCAGCGTTCAATCCTCAGCTGGGGGGGGGACGACGACACACATTCTGAATAAGTTTTGGAAAGCCAGGCATGGTGGCGCACACCTTTAATCCCGGCACTCAGGAGGCAGAGGCAGGCAGATTTCTGAGTCCATGGGCAGCTTGGTCTACAGAGTGAGTTCCAGGACAGCCAGGGCTACAGAAAAACTCTGTCTTGAAAAACCGAAAGTTTTCAGTGTATTACATTGTTACAACAGGGAAGACAGAAACGACACAGGCCTCAAGAATCTCTCAAGTAACTAAGCTGCATCTCCTAGTACCCTGTAAGTGCTCACAATCTCCTAACACTCAGAACTATTTCTTATGATGGATACAGAGTACTACAACCCAATTGATGGCTCTCTGAGATAGTTACAGGCTAAAGCAGGTACAAATGGCACATACACAGCTGTTTACCAAATATGTAAATTTGTCAGCCATTCAAAAGTTCAGAGATTATGGAATTGAGAAAAACTGCCTTCAAACTATTTGTTCAACTTTAAAAGAAGGTTGTTGGGCTGGAGAGATGACTCAGAGGTTAAGAACACTGACTGCTTTTCCAGAGGTCCTAAGTTCAATTCCCAGCAACCACATGGTGGCTCACAACCATCTGTAATGAGATCTGGTGCCTTCTTCTGACCTTCAGTCATACATGCTGTATACAAAATAAATAAATAAATCTTAAAAAAAAAAAAAAAAGCTTGTCTTAATTTTTTTTTCACATTAAATTGAAGGAAGTAAAACCATTTTAGCAAGTCTATAAACAACAGTTTTGCTTTTTACTTGTCATTTTTGAGGCATGGTCGGACTATGGTGGTCAGGCCATTCTCAAACTCACAATCTTGCTTCAGCCTCCAGAGTGTAGGAATTACAGGTGTGCACTACCACAGCCAGCTTTAGGTTTAAAAGTATGTATGTGTTATGTATATGGGCACATTTGCCACAGTGCACGTGTGGAATGCAGAGGACAACTTTGTAGAACTAGTTCTCTCCTTTACCTTTATGTGGGTTCCAGGGGATCAAACCCCGGGTCTCCAGCCTTGCCACTGGCAAGCACGTTTACCCACTGAGCCATATCACCATGCCTGGCTAGTTTTTTTATTCAGACAATAGCTACACAGAAAATTCTATATGAATGTCTCCTTTCTAATCATATATATATATAGGTGGAGCTGAGAATCGAACCCCAGGTCTTTAGCAAGCGCTCTACCACTGAGCTAAATCTCCATCCCCTCTAATCATATCTTAATCAGAAATCTTTGATAACAAAAATGCTATGAATTAATTTGTGTAGTATTTTCTCTTAGGGGCTGGAGAGGAAAGTGGTAAATCAGTTAGTATTCATTGCTTTTAAAGAGGGCCAGGGTTCTGTTCCCAGTGCCCACATGGTGGCTCTCAAGCGTGGTAACTCTAGTTCTATGCCTTCTTCATGCATGGTGCACACATATCCATCCAGGAAAAACAGGCTTTTCTCCCCTCCCCACTAATCTGTCAGAACTCATGCTTTCCATCTGCCTGTTCCTTCCCCACAGTCTCTTTCTTTGGACTTCATGGCTCTACACTCCCTCATTTCCTCTTGAGTTTGTTCATCCTTCTCATTCTAAAATCCATCTCCTAAGTGTCCACTGTTAGAAATGGCCTCCTTCCCTGACTCTTTTTCCTAAGGATATTCTATATTGCTTTCTTCTAGAAAGTACAATTATTCTCAAACCTTTGGTTATTACTAAAGCAAGTTTGCAAATCTTAATGTTGCCCCTTAAATAAACTTAATAAAAATCAGACCTAATTATGTCTATAAGACCAATAAAAGTAGAGAAAGTAACATGCCTCTATTGTTTCCTTGGCAACAGCTCCTGGGGAAGACTCAGTGAAGCAGCTGAAGAAGCCCTGGCCTGCTAGCATATCTATCCTTTGATATGGGCTCTGTTCTTACACCTCTTATTTATTGCTGGGGATTCCCATTCTGGCTTTGCCACATCAGGCCATATTTGTCCAAATATAAGACTCATCACCTCTTCTAAACCAATTCTTCTTTTTAATTTGTCTGTCTGTGTGTTCAGATCCACCAGTCAGCAAAGCTCAAAAGTATAGTCTCATTCTTTTTTACTATCTGATTTTTTCACTATCTATTTACTTTCTTATTATTTATTTTCAAGACCAAACTCTTTTTTCTACAGTACAAAAGAATTTCTGGGTCTCATTCTTAGAATTCTTCCAGAATACCTGTCATGAAAACCACATGACATCAGTATCCTGCTCAAAGGCCCACATTTTATCTGGCTCAACTTTCTTTTCTGGCTTTTCATTTTTTTTTGGGGGGGGGGGGGCATCACTCTTTTTTGTTTATTGCATGAAGGAGTTGTACGAGTATGAGTGGACCTCAAATGGATACATTACACAGATGTGAAGTTTTTTTAAATTATGACAAGGGACAGACAGGAAATTCTACTCATTAGAAGGAAATCCTCACTTAAGCTCCTGGGAGCCACAAGCACTTAAAAGCCATGAACCTTCAGGGAATCACCTTTAGCCAGTCCAGTCTCTATCAGGCACTGGTGTATGTTCTGTAGAAGATACATCTCCATATTCTGGATGCTCAATTATGGTACAATGGTAATAAAGGCAAATTTCTGCTTAAATGCCTTACTAGTTTCTTTTTATCATAATCGTCAGTGATCCCTAGGATAGCAGTTGAAGGGTCTTCCTGCCAACTGGATTCTTACATGATATACTCCTCAGTGCCAGTAGGAAGTAGGTTATCAACTTTGAAGTTCTGGAGAGCAAGAACAGGATACAATTCCTTCTCCTTGGTGGAAGTGGACTACGGAAGGGGGCTGCAGGAAAAAGGGGTGTGGATGGACAGATACGAAGCGAGGGGGGTGGAGGGAGAGGCAGCTGAATCCTTGGCAGCAAATCAGTGACTAGGGCCCATTTTCTGGTCTTTATGGCTCTGTATAATCTCATTTCAATTGTTTTGTAAAAATTTCCCTTTACTTAGCTGAAGCCCCCCCTGCCCCATATATATACATACATACACACACATATACTTAAAGGCTGGCAGGGACAAAATAAACAATTCTCTTTCATCTAAATCCTCTTATTCTTCAGTGTGTATATTTCCATGAAATCTTTGTTGTGGATATCGCTTTGTATAAATAAAATGCTGATTGACCAGCAGCCAGGCAGGAAGTATAGGCAGGACAAGCAGAGGGAATTCTGGGAACAGGAAGGCTGAGTCAGGAGACGCTGCCAGCCAACACCATGAGTACCAACATGTAAGATACCAGTAAGCCACGTGCCATGCGGCAAGGTATAGATTTATAGAAATGGGTGAATTTAAGATATAAGAACTAGATAATAAGAAGCCTGCCACGGCCATACAGTTTGTAAGCAATATGCGGGACTGGCAGGTGAGAGAGATTTGTCCTGATGGTGGGCCAGGCAGGACTGGAGAAAACTCCAGCTGCAAATCTTCCCTAAAGTTTGCTGACCTCAGATTTTCTGGGCTCCTTGCAATCCTTCACATCAGCTCACTATGTTAACACTAGGCAGTAACCCTGCCATCGGGCACCCGTGACAGACCAGAAACTCTGCTGCTTTGTCCATGGCTTTTTACTCATTTTGGTCTCTCTGGACAATTCTTCAAGACTGGTATTTCCTCCATGTTATAGGTAGAGGCAAACATACAGAAAAGTTAAACACTCTGTCCTAGGTCTATGAACTTGGGAAGGGCCATTTCAACAGGCAGCATTCCAACCTAGGTCACCTAGAGTCTCATATCTTTGGTTAAAACCTCAGACCCTAGAATTACTGTGTGTGAAACATATAAAAATGAATGACTCAAAAGTGCTTCCCACGCAATATACTACAACTGAACATGTAATTCCCTAGCTTGGTTCTGTGAGGCAAGCCAGAAAGGTAGCAAGTGATAAACCTTACATCTGTGTCCCTCGCATCTCAGATCTAATCAATAACAAACTTCAATTCATTTTACCTGTTGGACTTTCAATTTTGTCCTCATCTCTTTATTACCACCACTAGTTCAAATCACATGTAAAATTACTTGGTAAAATTTCCTCTCCCCTACCAATCTCAATAAATAAAGGCAATATGCTAGTCTTTCGTGGTCTCTGTTACAGCCAACTTTTTAATGCCAAGAATAAAAATGCTAGCTGGGAGTGGTGGTGCACACCTTTTAATCCCAGCACCCGGGAGGCAGAGGCAGGTGGATCTCTGTACGTCTGAAGCCAGCCTGGTCTACAAAACAAGTTCCAGCACAGGCAGTGCTGATACACAGAAATCCTATCTTGAAAAACCAAAACCAAAAAGAATTAAAAGTGCTCTATAAATGGAGGCCATTATTATTTTTGCCCTATTTGCCACTGTATATCTAAGTAGGTCCTGCTACTCACCCTGCAACTTTACTTTTATCCCTACATATGTCTGTGTGTATGCATGTGAGTGTATGTGGGGCAGGGAGTGCATGTGGGGCAGGGAGTGTTTGTGTACAAACTTCTAGAAGGGCTGTTTCTTTTAATGCTTCTGTTGTTATCCTAAGGTCAAGTCTATAACTGCTAAACAGAGATTATGTGATTTCACTAGCAGATTATGAGCATGAAATTTATTTTTATATATTATTTGTGAGGTTTGTTTTTTGGGGGGGGTGGGGGGACATAATTTATTTACTTGGTTTTTCTGAGACAGAGTCTTGCTGTCCTGGAACTGGCTAAGTAGGTCAGATTGGCCTTAAACTTACAAAGACCTGCCTGCCTATCTCCTGAGTGCTGTAATTAAAGGCATGTTTCACCTCACCCACCTATCATGAAGTTTCTAAAGCTCAATTTTAATTGAGAGAACTAGAAACCCACTGGAAAACAAATGTTGCCTATCTCCTCAATGTTCTGATGCTCTCAAGTGCTAGTCCCTTCCTACTACTACAGTCAGCTCTGCTTCACAAATATCCGCTTAGGACCTTTTCACCTTTACCAAATGCCAGTTACAGCTGGCTTAAAGAAAATAGTTTAGTACAGAATCCAACTCACTTTAAATTATCAGTAATAAGTTTACAATAAGGCTGTAAACTTTTTTTCTCTAATCTTGCAAACTTTGTAAATGTTGTAATTAAACTCGCTGGTAAATTGAGCAGACTGTAAACACTCAATGCTGGCCACATCAAAAAAATCAAGAAAAATCTAAGTAGTAGTCTGCATATTTTAGCTATGTCATACAATGAAATTTGTTGTATATACTGGCTATGGAAATAATTTTCTATTGCAAATTTCCTCATTCCAATCTCAGTACAGTAGACATTGAATAAAAAAACCCAGAAGAGATGGTAACTAAAAATAATAATAATAATAATAATAATAATAATAAAATAAGAAAAGCATACTTAAGCCCATGAATAAGAATAGTGCATTAACATTCACAAAGTACTGTGAATAAGCTTAAATGAAGGGCATTGATTCTAATACAGTGAAAACTGTACTCATCCACATTTCTGAGCAGAGAGAAAACCAGCCTTGTAAATGGGAGTTTCTCTAGCTGTCACAGCTCAGTGTTTGTTTTACTGAACAAAGCCAATGAATTACTGTTAGGGAACAATCAAATGTCTGACTAATAAGGAACTGCTTCACTTTAGAGCAGCCAGCAAATGCCAGTAAAAGCCTGATAGAGTATACATGCTAAAGAGAGAAATGTCATAATTATAAATAAATAATAATAATATTGAAGAATGATTACTGCCACAAGAAGAAAGGAGATAAAAATCAGAGCGCTTATAACCCCAAAGCCCATTGCTGTGAATACAAAGGAGAACTCACTCACCTTTGATGGACTTGACATCTGAGCTCTTCTCTTGCTCTTTACCTTTCACTAGAACACAAAAAGGCATCATGACCAACTTCTGCAGTCAAAGAGATCCATTCTATAAATTGTCACCATCGGACTCTTGAATCTAACTGACAGGTATTCTAAGTTCTAAAACAATGAACTATGTGCCCTGGGGGCAGGACAGATCTCAGAAAAGAATTCTGAGAAAGTAACCCTTGAAGAGCACTTGATCAAACCTCTGGGAGGGCTTCTCAAGAGCCAACCTTCAAAACAGCTACAGTCAAGTTCTGCCCTTGCTACTTATCAGCCATGTAATCTTTGGCAAGTTATTTTATTTCACTGAATGTTAATTTCCTCAAGTAGTAAAATCAGGCCATTAATAAAACTCATTTAGAGCATTGCTGATGAAAGTGAAACTCTTATATAAAAGGCATCTGAAATGAATTTAGGATGTTAACACCACGACATCATCCACTATGCTGCCTACAAGTGCAGTAAAGAAAGACTTCTTGGTCATACATCTATAGCATCTTACTTCTTTTGTATGCCCTCCCTAGCTTTGAGTACAAACATCTCAAACTTACAACCTCAATTCCTAAGTCTAAGGTCTCACAAGTTGTCTCTAAAATGATTACATAATCTTTCCTTTATTACACAAAACAGTGAAAATTCTATAGCAGAGAAGCTCACAACAGCAAGCAAGGAAGCTGTAAATGCTCTAGGCAAGTGTGGATTCTATTATAAGACCTGACATGAGGTTATTTTTAATCCGCTTTACTTTTCTTGTGTTGGTTTTAAACATTACATTTCCTTGGATTCATCTTGAGTGGCTTATCAAAATAAGAACTCTCAGAATGTGTCAGGTCTCTACATTCTGAAATATTAAAGTTGAAAAGCCAGCAGCAAAAAATAGCTTGCTCTCAGAGTGTCTCCCTCAAGTCAACCCATCAACAACCCGAGTCTCTGGCATGTGCCCAACTCTCCTGCATCAGAAAAGGGCCCTTGACTTCAGCAAGTCTACTTCCAAGGACGAAGGCATCAACACAGAAAAGGTAAGGTGGCTGGCTGCTGGTACTAGTCACTGCCATTGGTAACAGAAAACAAGGATATGTGAGAGAGTGACTGACTGGTACCTTACAGCAGTCTTCCTGCCTCAGCCTTCCAAGTGCTAGATCTGCGTGAGTGCACCACCCACCATCGCACTGTGGCCTAGCTGTCTTTTCTCATATAAAGAGATGGGAAAACCTGTGCTCGGGGGTGGATGGAATTCTCATTTTCTTCTTAAATAATATCTTAAGTTCTGTCATGACGGTCCTTATTGATATTTTCACACAAAAATGCCCCCATAAGAATTAGCACTGGCTTTTTTTTAATACGTTTTTTTTTTTTCTTTCTTTTTTTTTTTTTTTTTGGAGACAGGGTTTCTCTGTGTAACAGTCCTGGCTGTCCTGGAACCCACTCTGTAGACCAGGCTGGCCTTGAACTCACTGAGATCTGCCTGCCTCTGCCTCCCGAGTGCTGGGATTAAAGGCATGTACCCACAGACTTTTAGTCACCCTTGTCTCTGTCTTGTCATTTGAGGAGTGGCTCTCAGAGGTGCCAGTCCACTGCCTGCTGTTGCTGTGGGCTTGTGAAAAGGTAAAACATGGGGTAGCAAAGTGGTGGAGACCATTTAATTCATGACAGCCAGGAAACAGGGCCAATGCCATCTTGTAACATCACCTGTATATTCCTAACTTAGATTTTACATCTCCGGCCTTGCTCCTTATCGAAATTCAGACTGGTTAGCTAACTGTGGTCCACTTTTTATATCTCTGACAGGTTTACTTATATTACCTGAAACTCAACTCCAAACTTGGCTCATGTAGACCTATCATCAGGTTTTTAGTATTGACTTTCTCAGGGTAAAACTTCAGTCCATCCTTGAACGTCTTTCTTTCCTGCTCGGTATCTCACTAGTCAGCAGGTCTGTTACAGGCTAGCCCAGAACACAACCTAAATTCAGCCTGTGTCACCACTCTTGACAGTTAACACTGGCTGAGGCAGTTGCCTCTGTCTAGACAGGGTACCTAAGGAAGTCCTCTGAGATGTTATTTGAATTTCAGCTTAAATGTCAAGGGGGAGCTGATTTTTTTTTTTTTTAAGCTGAGAATCAAACCCAGGGCCCTGCGCTTGCTAGGCAAGCACTCTACCACTGAGCTAAATCCCCAACCCGAGGGAGCTGATTTTATAAAGATTGAAAAAGCACAAGCATTTTGCTATCACCTTGCTTATGGAGTGAATCTAGTGGGCAAATAAATTCCTAATCTCCCACCTTTTATTCTATAGCTGTATCTATACATCTATATTGAAGGTTCACAAACTTATTCTGAAAAACGCCAGAGTATAAGCATTTTACATTTTTAAAAAATTTTTATTTGAGGCTGGAGAGATGGCTCCATGATTAAGAGCACTGGCTGTTCTTCCAGAGGACCCAGATTTGATTTCCAGCACTCACATGGTGGCTCACAACTGACTGGAACTCCAGTTATGTCAAGTCTTTTCTTTTCTCCGTTGCACTGTGTGTGTGTGCCTAAGTCAGTGCACACGTGCATGGAGGTCAGAGTGCAATGTTTGTGAGTCCTCTCTACTTCCACCACGAGCTCCAAGGACAGAACTTGAGTCGTCAGACTTCCCAGCAGGCACTTTGTCCTGAGGACCATCCCACAAGTCCCCAACTGTGACTTGTTAAGTTCTGCTGGCCTCAAAGGTCTGTCTGCACTATTAAACATGCCAACATGTCTGTTAAAATTCCAGAGGACCCAGGATCGGTTTCCAGCACCCACGATGTGGCTCACAGCTATCCGTAACTATAAGATCCAACCTCCTCTTCACACCTTCTAGGGCACCAGCCACACACATGGTATACATGCAAACATGTGTGTGTGTATGTATGTATGTATGTATGTATGTATATATATATATGTATATATATACCAAAAAAACTGGTGGTGTGCGAGGTTTGATGAGGGTATCTTGTCTCTGAAACACAGAAATAAACTCCAGGGACTGGAGAAGTGGCTTTAACCCACGAAGTGTTTGCCACATAAGCCTGACTGACTGAATCTGATCTTCAGGACCCACATTAAGCTGGGAGAAGAGAGCTGACTCCACAAAGCTGTATCAGTCTTGTGTGCCCAGTAACACCTTGCCCACACACAAAATAATAAAAGACATATTTTAAAAATTTCCAAATAGAAAGGAGTACAACTGGTGAATAAAACAAAATTTGAAATGATTTAGAAGGAAAAGAAACAAACATCTGCTCTTGGGGTAGAGAATGGCATTTAAAGAAAGCAGGCTGGAAACATGGTTTTGTAGTTAAGGGCACATACTAACTACTGCGGGGTGTGGAGGCACATGCCTTTCATCCCAACGTGCAGGCAGAGGTAGGTGAATCTCTGAGTTCCAGGTTAGCCTGGTCTAGAGTGAGTTTCAGGACAGCTTGGACTACACAGAGAAATCCTTTCTTGGGAAAAAAACAAAAACCCACATACTACTCTTGTAGTGGACCTGAGTGTGGATATTACCAGAAGTGCCGAGTGGCTTGTAACTGACTGTAACTCTAGCTCCAGGGGATCTGGCACTCTTCTGCACTCAGGGCACCTGTATTCCCAAGTGCACATACTCACATACATCTGCCATTTAAAAAACAAATTTCTAGAAGGAAAAGGCTCCATCTCATGCAGTTTCTAAGGGTCTTGGAGTGGGCTGAAATTAGTTCACACATGTGCTGCTCTTCTGTAGGTCCAGCAAATGACGGCAGCATCTTTATTGCCCTTGAAGGCTGAGGTCACTGTACTGAAAAAAGGACTCTGCTTTCTGCTTGTGTCTTCTGGGTTTCAGAGCCATGAGCTATTCAGCTGGTTGGAATCTTCAACACAGTGCCAAGTGGCCAGGTGTGATAGTTTATGTTCTGAGGGCTAGATCTCGGCTTCCCAGTGTGCAACTGTGCCTATCAATAACATTTCAAAAGGAGAAAGCCAGCCACAGTTAAAAATAGCAAGGATGAGAATAGGAAAAGCATGGCTACAGTAGGGCAATTGTTCTAACCACTTTGCATTTGTTATCTCTGCCAGGCGACGTTCTTGCATATTTGCATAGGAAAACACCTACTTGAATAATCATCAATGTCAATATTTCTAAGTAAAAATTTAAAAACAAGTTTATTACTAGGAAAATGAGATGAGATGTATTTATGAAGGAATCAAGTAGTTACAATAAATTCCCATCACCCATATGGTGGCTCACAACCATCTGTAACTAGTTCTAGAGGATTGGATATTCTCTTCTGGCCTGTTCAGGCATAGGCACACACATACACACACAGGCAAAACACCCATACAAATGAAAAGGGCAATGCCAATTCCTTTGGAACATTTCTATGTCAAAGTAGAAATAAAAGGGTCATCATGACAGATTTTTTTTTTTTTTTTTTTTTTTTTGAGAGACAGGGTTTCTCTGTGTAGCCCTGGTTGGCCTGGAACTCTGTAGACCAGACTGGCCTTGAACACACAGAGATCCTCTGTCTCCCAACCTCTGAGATTAAAGACTAGTAGAGACATCATTAAGATATTCTCAAAGACAAATGAGAATCTTGTAACTCCGTCCATTCCAGGGTGTGTATACCAGAGGAGACAGACAGGCCAGGCTGTGTTACATCCCTGTAATCCTGTCCTCAGAAGACTGAGAAAGGATTGCTGTACGTTTAAGGCCAATAATGCCACATATCAAGATACTAATTTCAACCTCCCCCAAAAATAAGAGATGAAAACCATGACAGAAGAATTACAAACAGCATCTCTCAAAAGACTTAGATCCAAAAGTAAAACTTAAGGGGTTGGGGATTTAGCTCAGTGGTAGAGCACTTGCCTAGTAAGCGCAAGGCCCTGGGTTCAGTCCTCAGCTCCCACAGAAAAAAAAAAGAAGTAAAACTTAATACAATACAGAGAGGCAAAATAAAATGAGAAAACACTAAGGTAATTCTTATCATCTTCCCCCTAGTTTGTTGTTGCTGTGTTTTACCTGTTCTATGTATACATACTATGGGCATGCCTAGTGCCCAAGGAGGCCAGACCTGGCCCTACAGATGGTTATAAGCTGCCATGTGGGATCCTCTGTACAAGAACAACACATGCTCTGAAGGGCTGAGCTACCGCCAACCCTCTTTCTTGCTTTCAGATTTACCATTTTAAATGAAATGTAACATAGTAAACCTCTATCAAGGAAGAAAAATAAAGTGAGGAGGAGGCTCTTTATAAGATGGTTTTCAGAAGACAGATGTGGTGGTGATACATGCCTGCAAACCCAATACTACAGAGGCAGAATAATGGCTACAAGTTTGTGGGCATCCTGATCTCACCAGTAAATGCTAAGGCCATGCTACAAAGCTAGACTGCCTCAACCCAACACTCCACTTGTAGTTTGAGTTGCCACACCCAGTCTCCAAAACCCATCTGCAAGAATTTTTTTCAAGTACATTTATTTATTTTATGGGTGTGGACATGTTACAGCACTTGTATGGAGGTCAGAGAACAACTTATGGGAGTCACCCTTTCCCTCCACCATTGTGGGTCCTGGGGCACAAACTCAGATGGTCAGGCTTCACAGTAAGAGTCTTTACCTGCTGAGCCACCTGACTCTAGCTTCCCATGCAAATAATCTGATCACTCTTTATTGTCAGGTTATCCCTCTCCAAAAGTTTTAATATATTCTTTCTATATTTGGAATAAAACTCAACAATGTGTTTGCCCACCTACTTCTGTATGCCTCAGTCACAGGAGCTGTCTTGCCTTTCCTGAAGGGCACCAGCTCTCTATTCCTGGTACCTACAGTGTCTTCCCTGACCTCTCTAAAGTTACATCCTCATACTGCTCCACTAGCTTTACGTTTCAAGGTTACATACTGAGTTCTTCCTCTAACACCCAACCAAAATAGGTCTCTCTTCATAAATTACTCTTTCATTACACATCATTCAGTTTGTAAAGATATACACACACTCTTAAAAAAATTTTTATTCTTTTGCTTATTCTCTGCCTAGAGCATCAGTGAGCTCCATAGGTAGAGACTAGGTCTGGCTGACTGTTCAATGACATCCTAGCAGTGTCTGGCAGACTGGACATTTGGCAGTGTGTGTTGAAAAAACAGACAACAGTCTGTTGTCCTGCAACATGAAATTCGTCCCATACTTAGAATGTATTTTCCCCCTTAACAAGTGAGCACCCAACACTGTCACACAGCTACTAACTCCAGAGGTACTAAGACACTTTACTGACAAAGGCTTCCAATCATTTCACCAGTTTCATTCATTCATTCACCATCTAGCATTAACAGTCAGCTTCAGTCCCATGAGGCCTTTAGGAATCACCTGATTCGCAGCTGGGAGAAAAGTGGGTTAACTGGCTGCTCCAGGTTACAGAGTTTACGAAAAAGCTGTCATGTGAATACAAGTCCGATTAAGTGTTAATTTTTTTAAAATCTGTCTGGCATATCTTCTCTGAAGCAACAAGAATGGACACATACAACCATCACCATCTAAAGAGATTTTGCTTGTTCAATTTGTGTATGTATTTTTAATGAAATGCAACAACCTTCTCCAGGATCAAAATCACCCTGCCTCTTATTTTAAAACGAAGCAAGCTTTTACAACTGAACATCAGAAATCTAAGTAGTTCGTTTATTAAAAACAGCAATGATTCCAATCATCAGTAAACTTGCTAAATCATCAAAAGCAGTAGTCTTCTGAATACGGAACTTCAGTAGTAAGAAATTTTATTTTGGGAATAACAGTGGGCCCCTTTCCGCTCTCCAACCCCGCCCCCAAAAGAGGAAACTAGAAAATAGCGCTGGTTGAAGAAACAACAGCTTCACGTGGTTTTAGGTATATGTCCCTCAATATTCAGAAAAGTCAGACTTCCTAAGTAAAGGGATTTCCTTGATCTTGATCCACAGTACGCTCTTGCACGTAAGACAACACACACATACAAACCTCTGGAAACCAAACACACCAGAAAAGCCGTTCTTTAGCAAACAAGTGTTAACTTCTATGGGTTTGAGCAAGCACTTTCGGCCCAGAGCGACAATGCCCCTCCGACCTCGCATGAGGCCACCTTCTACCCTGCGGAGTCCCGGGCAGTGCACCGCACCGCGGGTGTCGGCGCCGAGGCCGAGCGGCTCACCGAGAGCCTCGCGGCCGCCCTGACGAAGCCCTTGCAGGCCAGCCGCCCCACCGCCGCCCGGCTCGCCCCCCGCCGGCGACCCCTCGGCTACCTTTCCGCCGGAAGAAGGACATGGCGGGGCCCGGGTCGGGGCGGAGGGCGCGGGGGGACTGTCGCGGGGAGGGCCCGGCTCCCCTCATTCAGCAGCTGGCTGGGACTTCCGGGTCCGCAGAAGCCGCCGCACTAGCCAGAAAACAGCCCCTTCTTCCGGGTGTGGGCGCCGCCGCCTCCTCGGGATGCCCGGGCAGCTGCTGCCGCCATGTTATCAACAAGCCACCCGCCCGGAGTTCCGGTCCTTCCGCGCGCGGGGCTTCACGGGAGGCCCCGGCCCCGCCCCCTCCCGGCGCACCTCCTCCCGCGGGGCTGGGGCGCGCGCCCGCCGCGCCCACGTGACCCGGCGTCCTTGCGTCCCGGAATCCTTCCCGCGGGTGGCTCCGGGTGATGGTGTGTCTTCGCTGATCCTTTTTTTGCAGAGCCGGAGCGCCGCCTTTTCGCGGAATTTTGCTCAGTGGCAGGGACTGACTGGCAGCTTTACCCTGCCAGGTCTCCCAGACGCGCAGGAGAGCCAGCAGGACGAGGAATCGAGAGCAGCAATCTTCCTACGTGGTTCCTGAGGTTCCGTCCCTCAAAGTGACCTCGGAAAGGAAGGAGAAAGAATTAGTAGGCTTGTTTTCAGACTGAGATCCCTACAGATGCTCAAAAAACGGAAAGGGCCAGCAACCTAAAAACCTCGACAGTGAACCATTTTACCGTTCTTATTCGAATGTTAACTTCCTATGAATCTTCTGGCTTCCTTCAATCCTTAAAGACTCCCCACCTTTAGTGCCCTGGGTGGATGGTCACTATAGCTCCTGCCAAAAAGGAACCAGGAACTCATGACGCACATATTCGCTGATTTTTATGTTGGATCAGTGAAGTCTACTTGAGGCAAAAGGAGAAACAAGTTCAGAAGATGCAACTTGCCTGATTCTTCGGTGTGTAAAACAGGAACTAAAGCCTGGAGTCTTAACCATATTACTAGAGCTAATTAATACAATGGCCGGTTTTGTTTTCTGGTCCGTTTGCTAAGACATGAAATACCACCAGAGCTAAATTTTTAAAAACATACGGTGCATAGATACTGTACTGAGCCCTTCGGGTTAGTAACAGTCATTAAGCTTGTTCTTGGTATGGAGGAAACGGGGCACATTCCTTCCTCGCAAGGTCACAGCTAGCTAGAAGTGAAGCCCAGGTTTCAAGGTCAAAACTCTTCCAAGTAAAAAGAACATTTCTAGGAATGCTGAGCAGCAAGCAGCAGGAAAGAGCAGAGGGTGTGGCTGTCCTTAGTGAGGTAATGGTGGGGAGAGTTAGCTGTGCTAAGATCAAGATCGGAGGCTCGCTTGGGAGTTAACGTTGCTCTCTGAGCGTACCTTCAACCCCATTCAGACCCACCTCTCACCCTTGTGCGTCCTTCGTGCCTCATACTGTTAAGGCTCAAGCCAGACGAGGTGTGGCCGAAGCCTTTAATGCCAGCACTTGGAAGGCAGAAGCAGGTGGGTCTCCTGATTTTGAGGCCAGCTTGATTTACTTGGGGAATTTCAGGCCAGCCAGGGATATGTAGTAGATCTTGTTTCAAAAGGATAAAAACAAAACAAGGTGCTGAAGGCATGGCTTAGCAACTAGGAGCACAGACAATACTTGCAGAGGGCCACAATTAGAGCATGAGAATGCTCTTCTCTCTTCTCTGAGAATGTGTAGTGCTGCTCTCATTCCTCTCCCTTCTGGAGTTCCAGTCTTGGCCGGGACTGTTTTGTATTTGTTGTCTGGTTGGTTGACCAGGGCAGGAGGCTCACCAGAGAGGGATGTGTGTGAAAAATCCTTGAATGAACGAAATGCCGAAGGGGTTTAGGGAAGGGCTCCAGTCCCATTACGTCTTCTTGATCGAACCCAGGGCCTTGCGCTTGCTAGGCAAGTGCTCTACCACTGAGCTAAATCTCCAACCCCGTCACAGAACTCTTAAGAAAGCTACAGGTAGTCTGCTTCCTTACTGAGCCCATGGTCCACAAACAGGTGGGAGGGGGCAGGGCTGTCTCAAGCCCCAAACTATTTGTTTGTTTATTTATTTAATTAAGCTAAACTGGTAGGGTTGTCAAGAATTTAGTCTCTTGAGTGACAGTTGGCACACACCTCCCCCCTCCCCCACCCCACCCCATGCCTGGCTGCTTTGAGTTGTCAGCCAAGCGGCCCCTCTTTTGACAACCAGCAGGGGGCAGTGTGGCTGTTCTGAGCACTCCACACTCACTTGGAAAGTATTACTCCAACCACAAGGACTGTTGGTGAAGCTGTGACTTCTACTTCAGGAAGTCTTGCTCTAGTTATGACCACTCTAGGCAACTTGCACCTGCTTTGGGTGACTCCATTCTGGGTAAGATAAGCTTATGTGACCTGCAGACCCCAGCTTCCTAAAAGGTGACCCATATGGGGTCACTTAACTGAATGTGGGGGGCTACAGCCAAAGGCTTCTGAATGTATAATGACTACAAATTTAAAATGGGGGCAGGAGGAATGGCCCATCAGTTTAAAGCATTTGCTGTGTAATCATGAAGGTTGGGTACCAGAAGCTAAATAACAAGTTGAGTATCCAGTGCACACCTGTAACCCCAGCTCTGAGATAGGCAGAGGCAGGAGGATTGCTGGGGCTTGCTTGCTTCCAGATTCAGGAAGAGGCCCTGTCTCAAAAGAATAGGCAGACAATGGTAGAGGAGGACACCTACTCTGTGCGCACACGTGCACGTAAACACATACACACACACACACACACACACACACAGAGAGAGAGAGAGGTTCACATATAAATGAATAAACAAATCAGTTAAAAATAAAATTAAAAAATCAAAGGTGTGATAAGTCCCCAAGATGGTTCTGTCAATACTTGCCTTGATGTATCTTACAACTTTTATGCAGCCTTGCTTTTGAACACACAACATGGTGCACTTGGGACTGTCCCTCCATAGAACACCAGTAAGTGATGCCCGAAACACCTTCGATCAGAGTTGAGACTACTGTATATGATGAATTGCAGTGTTCTTCATTGTACTTATCAAGTTTTCTAGTGCTGTAGAGTCACAGTGTTTTCATTGTGGAGAACAAAACATTCAACATTTCCCACCACCACTCCTCAGCATAGAAGCATCAAATTAGTGTATCCTTGGATTGCGCTGTGTTAGAATGTTTGGTTTTCAGATTTTCTGTTTGATTTTCTAGATTGGGTTTCACTAAGAGTTGTTAAACTTAGCTTGGGATAAGGCCAGAGAAATTACCAAAAATTCTGAAATGGCTCCAAACATACTCTGTTGTACCTATGCACTTAGGCAAAGCAGCACCGTCAGCAGTGACAATTATAAAATCAAACTGTCCTTCAACTCGGCTGGGCGGTGGTGGCGCACACATGTAATCCCAGCACTTGGGAGGCAGAGCCAGGTGGATCTCTGTGAGTTCGAGTAAGTTCCAGGACAGGCACCAAAACTACACAGAGAAACTCTGTCTCCAAAACAAAACAGCAAAACAAAGCAAAAACAAAACCAAAAATCATTCAAATCTGACAGGCATTGACGATTCTTTGTGTCATACAGTAGCAAATATTTAGCCAATATTTAATTCTGCGTGTAAAAATAAACAGGCAAACCCATCTCAGTGTGCAGATTTGCTTTCATTTTAAAAAATGGTAAAATTCTACTTCCGTCAAATAATTGTTTCCAGTAAATGTTTATTTTATATGCTGGTTTTATATTCCTACATATTTGGGATTGTGCAAACATTTCTTGGGCAAAAACATTTCTTGGTTCATTTTGGTTGTCCATTTGATAGGAGATTAGTAGAACACACCTCTGGATGTGTCTCAGAGTGTTTCAGGAGACACAAGTGTGAGGGCTTTGACTTAACACACAGATCAATCCCTTGATGGGTTTACTATTTTATGGAATCTTTTAGTAGTAATGGAAGGTAGGAGGTAGGATGTAACTGGAGGAAGTGGATCACTGAGGTCCTGTCTTTGGGGCTGTGTCTGGCCTGGCTTCCAGCATGCTCCTGTCTGCTGCCTGTCTGCCATTGAGGAAGCTGACCTACACACCATGATGTTCTGTCCAAGGGCGTGAGGCAAAGAAAACAGGAAACCATGAGATAAAGAAACCCTTCTTCCCTTCCTTAAGCTGTTCTCTTCAATACTTTGTTTACAGCAACACTAGAGTGGCTACACAGGTACCCGCTGTCATATAGGCTCGTGCCAACCCACTTAGAGTGCTTGCCATCATTCACGGAATCTAATTAACATGATCCCCAATACAGTGTTCCAGTGTGTTCCTAAAGTGCCCAACCAAGGCTTCTTCAGACCTGCATTGTTCTATATGGTAGCCACTAGCCGCAAGTGGCTGGCTATTCAGCACTTGCAGTATGGATAACGTAATTAAGATAGTTATAATTGTAAAACACAAATTGTCTTTCTGTATACTCTAGCTGCCTCTGAGTCATCAGTGCTCCTGCAAGTAACCCCAATAAACTCATTGCTTCACCACATTAGACTTTGGTTTGTCATTGCTTTGGTTGCCTAACTAGGCTCAGCAGAACATCAGTAGATGTTCACATCTCCCCAGGAATAATGTATTGTAACAAATACCTATGACTCTTTGTCTCCAATTTTTCCTTGTATGGAAGTGCCAGAGAGCTAGCAACAACAAGTTAGATTTCAAGGACTTGAGATGAAAATAAATAAATAAACAATTACATCCATATTGTCATACTGAGTACAATGTCTGCTACAAGGCAATAGCCACACAGTGGATTAACACCTGGAATTGCGTCAGGACTCCAGAGGGCATAAGCCTTCACTCTAAGCATGGAAGCATGTAAGATCATCTAGTTGCAAGCAGCTGTCCAGCATTACTTCTCCACATACTTCATGAAAGATGCTTGGGAGCAGAGGCATTTAAAAAGACTTGTATCTATTGTAGTGATTTCATTGAGGTGATCTTTAGGTGGATTTTTCTTTGGGACTGTCAGCTCCCCAATAATGACATGGAGACTAATTAATTATGAAAGCTTGGCTGATAACTTAGACTTGTTTCTAACTAGTTGTTTTTTTTTCCCTTTTTTTGGAGCTGAGAATCGAACCCAGGGCCTTGCGCTTCCTAGGCAAGTGCTCTACCACTGAGCTAAATCCCCAATCCCTCTAACTAGTTCTTATAACATAAATTTACCCATTTATATTACTTTACTCTCTGCCTCGTGGCTTTATTACCTCATCTCCATATTGCTCATCCTGCTTGCTCTGTGTCTCCTGGTGTCTCTACCTATTTCTTCACAGTATCTTCTCTGCCCTGAAAATTCTGCCTAGCTATTGGCTGTTCAGCTTTTTATTAAACCAGAGTGATACATCTTCATGGTGTACAAAAAGATTATTCCACAACATTTCCCCCTTTTTGTATGAATAAAAAGGAAAGGTTTTAACTCTAACATAGTAAAACTATATAGAATAAGAGCAATTATCAGGTATTGTCTAAATATAAAGGAAATTTATTAACTTTAATAAATGAAACTATATACAATAA